>NC_044245.1:148822560-148977560 GCF_003957555.1 Calypte anna
GGGGGCTATGTCACCATGACATGTCACAAGCTTGGGCAGGTCTAAGGAGAAAGAGTTTCTGGGACCCACCTGTGAAGGCATCTCCACCCACTCTGCACATCAGCTGCTCACCCTACATGGAAGTTTTGGCCAAAGATGTCATGCTGCAGTGCCAGACCAGAGGAAATCCCTGACATCCATGATACCTGACATCCATCCATCCATTGTGTCCAGTTCTGGGCCCCTCAGTTTAGGAAGGAAATCGAGGTCCTGGAGTGGGTCCAAAGGAGGGCAACCAGGCTGATGAAAGGACTCGAGCACAGATCCTATGAGGTGAGGCTGAGGGAGCTGGGGGTGTTCAGCCTGGAGAAGAGGAGGCTCAGGGGAGACCTCATCACTCTCCACAACTCCCTGAAAGGAGGTTGCAGCCAGGGGGGGGTTGGTCTCCTTTCCCAGGCAACTCTCAGCAAGACAAGAGGGCACGGTCTCAAGTTGTGTCAGGGGAGGTTTAGGTTGGACATTAGAAAGAATTTCTTTATGGAGAGGGTGATCAGACATTGGAATGGGCTGCCCAGGGAAGTAGTGGATTCTCCATGCCTGGAGATATTTAAAAAGAGACTGGATGTGGCACTCAGTGCCATGGGCTGGGAACTGCAGCAGTAGTGGATCAAGGGTTGGACTTGATGATCTCTGAGGTCCCTTCCAACCCAGCCAATTCTATGATTCTATACAGGAGGCCTTCGGACTCGAGTTGAGAGTAGCAGCTCCGTAACAAGGGACATTGGGACAGACACTGTCTCACAGCCCTCAAGGCACTCAGTGTGAAAACCACAGCCAGGCAAGTTGTTTCCAAGGTCTTGTTGCAAACCCCAACAGACGATTGGGTTTGGTTGGGTTTTGTTGGTTTTTTTGCCCAGATTTCCCCTCTCAGGCACAAGGTTGACAATTCCTTGATGGCTCCTGACACTATCAGGACTAGAGCAAGACAACTGCCACCATCTCAGACACCTTCTGGCTCAGCAAACACAGCTGCCTGCACCTGGCAAATATTTTGGGGTTGAAATTGAGATGCAAAATTCCTGCTAAAATAACCACCATGGAGAAGTGGTTGTGTTTCTTCTGAAATATGGAGATCAATTTCGTCCCTCATTCAGGTTCCACGTAAACATGAGAAAAAGATTTTTCCTGTGAGGGTGACAGAACCCTGGCACAGGCTGCCCAGGGAGGTTGTAGGGTCTTCTCTGGAGACATTAAAACCCCACTTGGATGTGTCCCTGTGGGACTTACACTGGGTGGTTCTGCTCTGGCAGGGGGGGTTGGACTCAATGATCTCTTGAGGTCCCTTCCAACCCCTAATATTCTGTGATTTTTGTGATTTCATCAACTCATTTTACCCATCTCTAGAAGGCAACAGGAACTGTGTGACTCAGAAGGAGAATTATCCTCTGCTCCTCACAGAAATGCACAAGTCCCTGGGTGAGACACTGCTTTTCATCCCTGGTCACTGGTGTCACACTGACTACTCCAGCACAACTCTGAAAGATGTTCATGAGAAAACACAGACAAGGCAAGAAGCAGCAGGAGTACCAAAAATCAGAAATTAAAATTGCAGAACTGTCTCAGCTCTAAAGAACAGAAGGAGTTTTTTTTTCCCCCCTTCCATCACAGCACCTGAGGGAGCATCCAAGGAGCCAGCAAACCAAACAGGAGGGTCCTCATCACTGGTGTCACATAAACTACTCCAGCACAACTCTGTAAGATGTTCATGAGAAAACACAGACAAGGCAAGAAGCAGCAGTACCAAAAACCAGAAGTTAAAATTGCAGAACTGTCTCAGCTCTAAAGAACAGAATGAGTTTTTTTCCCCCTTCCATCACAGCACCTGAGGGAGCATCCAAGGAGCCAGCAAACCAAACCTCATCCTGTGTTCTAATGAGTTCATGAGGAAAAATCTGTGATTTTTTTTCATAGAAGAGGCTGCATGGGATCAGGTCAGAATGATCAACATGGTCAAGGGATAAAAACTATGCACAGGAATGAAGTGATGGCAACATCCACCTCTCCTATGAGGACAGGCTGAGAAAGTTGTGATTGTTCAGCTTGGAGAAGAAAAGCTCCAGGGAGACCTTTTAGTGGCCTTCCAGTACCTAGAGGGCCTACAGGAAAGCTGGGGATGGACTTCTGACAAGGGCATGGAGTGACAGGAAAGGGGGAATGGTTTTAAGCTGGAAGAGGGTAGATTTAGGTTAGACATTAGGACAAGATTCTTTAGTGTGAGGGTGGTGAGACACTGGCACAGGTTTCCCAGAGAAGTTATAAATGCCCAGAAAATAGAAATGTTCAGTGACAGGGTGGATGGGGCTTGGAGAAACCTAGTGGAAGGTTTTCCTGCCCATACAGAGGGGTGGAATCACATCATAGAATCATAGAAAGACAATTAGCTCCCAATTCATAGAATCATAGAATCATAGAATTGGCTGGGTTGGAAGGGACCTCAGAGATCATCGAGTCCAACCCTTGAACCACCGTTGCGGTTGCTAGACCATGGCACAGAGTGTCACATCCAGTCTCTTTTGAAATATCTCCAGGGATGGAGAATCCACTACTTCCCTGGGCAGCCCATTCCAATGGCTGATCACCCTCTCCGTAAAGAAATTCTTTCTAATATCCAACCTAAACCTCCCCTGGCACAACTTGAGACCGTGCCCTCTTGTCTTGTTGAAAGTCGTCTGGCAAAAGAGACCAACACCCCCTGGCTCCAACCTCCTTTCAGGGAGTTGCAGAGAGTGATGAGGTCTCCCCTGAGCCTCCTCTTCTCCAGCCTGAACACCCCCAGCTCCCTCAGCCTCTCCTCATAGGGTCTGTGCTCGAGTCCCTTCACCAGCCTGGTTGCCCTCCTTTGGACCTGCTCCAGGACCTCAATATCCTTCTTGAACTGAAGGGCCCAGAACTGGACACAGGACTCAAGCTGTGGCCTCACCAGCGCTGAGCACAGGGGAAGAATCACTTCCCTGGACCTGCTGGCCACACTGTTCCTGATCCAGGCCAGGATGCCATTGGCCTTCTTGGCCACCTGGGCACACTGCTGGCTCATGTTCAACTTCCTGGCAATCCAGACTCCCAGGTCCCTCTCTGCCTGGCTGCTCTCCAGCCACTCTGTCCCCAGCCTGTAGCGCTGCATGGGGTTGTTGTGGCCAAAGTGCAGGACCCGGCACTTGGCCGTGTTGAACCTCATCCCATTGGAATCAGCCCAACTCTCCAGTCTGTCCAGGTCCCTCTGCAGAGCCCTCCTGCCTTCCAGCTGATCCACGCTCCCCCCCAGCTTATCATCTTTAAGGTTCCCTCCAACTGAAACCATTCCATGATGCTCTGACCCCATAGTGTTGCCTGCAATGCCTCATACACTGTGCTGCTCTCCTGCTTCATGAGTTTTAAACTTCTGGAATGGATCTCTAGAGGATGTTACAATTTACTGGGATGTATCTTCCATTGCCTCCAGTTTTACTGCATTTTTATTCTGGTGCCTAAATACCTGATTATTCAGTAAGTATAGTGCAGCTTGGTTAGGCACACATACAGAGGCAAAAAAAAACCAAAATAAAAAGCCAAAAAAAAAAGGAACAGGTCTGAAAACAGCTTCTTGCTCTGCAACAGCAGCAATATCAAATATCAGAATGTGACCTCCTGCAAACCTACACAACTCACTTGACATCATACAAAAATTCCAGCTTCCATGGCACATTTCCAACACCAAGTGGTGTTGGAGCAGATGATCCTTGAGGTCCCTTCCAACCTGACATCCTAGGAACTATTTTCTCAGTCATGATTCCTCCTCATCCCCAATAGAGCTGACAGCAACATGTGTAGGATCTGGAGTGCAGGAAAAGATGACTCCCAGAGCCATAAAGACATCAGTGCATTTAAGGGAAGTCTTTACAGTCAGTTATCTGATGCTTTAGGCTCCACTAATGTAATTTATGAATTAAAAAATGCATACAAGGCTTCAACATCCTCTCAGTCTCTTTACAATGCAAATGCAATTGAACAGCATTAGGCAGGACAGAAAGCCAAGGTTTTTTTATTTTTTTTTTACCAGATCAACTGCATTCCAGTTGTGGAGCAAGATAAAGAACCATTAGCTCAGCAGGTAGGCTGGCTAAAAACACTTTAGTACCTTTGGATGGTTTTCAGATTTGCATAGCACTTCTCAAGGAGCAGCAGCACGTTTCCAAGAGGCATCAAGGCTTGCTACAGGGTCAAAAAAACCCCCACTCATCAAGTAATTCTAGATATGTTAGCAGGGAAACAAAAGGCTTCATTTAAACAAAAGAAAACAAAAAAAAAATCTCATCACAGGACACATTGCTCTATTGCAGATGTATTATCTGAAATTCTCATCATTTTGACAGAAAAGAGAGAGGAGAGAGGTTTCAGCATGAGGCTTCAGGGCACTGAAGGAATTTATTTGCATTGCTGAAGTTTCAGATTTGAACTGAGAAGCTGACAAAGTGTTTGGAGGTACAATGAAATGTTTCCCATCACTACTGCTCTTTGCAAAGAGAAACAGTTTAACACTGACATTCAGTAGATATTTCTGTATAATATGCCATCTTCCACAGAAAAAAAACATTCATCCTTAATTCTGGGCATCCTTTTTTCTATTAAAAGACTCAACAAAAGCATTTTTTTGCTATTGCAGACTGCAATTTATATTTTTAAAAAATCATTTGAAAAAGGAACAGTTTTATTAAACAGCTCCTCTGGATCTACTCCATGACTGCTCAGTGACTTCAAAGAACCTTTAGATGCTAACAGAGCTCTCAAGAATAATATTCCAGGAGAAATGCAAGAGCTCTTAACTTGTGCATTTCTATTTTTTTAATGACACGGGTAAGAAGGACCTCAGAAGCAATCGGTTTATCAGCTCTATCCCTATCTAACCTAAGTACAGGTTCAAGGTTTGCACACCTGATGTGCTGAAGGTGCTTGGGTCAATCCTGCATCCCTCTGCCTCCATCTCCCACCCTAAATCTGAAACAACCCCCCCAAACCCTTGTAAAGTGCTTTGAGTGCCCACAGCTTGGACAGGGGCACTCTGTGCTGGGTTAGGAACTGGCTGGAGGGCCGGGCCCAGAGAGTGGTGCTGAACGGGACTGATCCAGTTGGCAGCCGGTCACTAGTGGTGTCCCCCAGGGATCAGTGTTGGACCCAGTTCTGTTCAATATCTTCATTGATGATTTAGATGAGGGGATTGAGTCCATCATCAGCAAATTTGCAGATGACACTAAGCTGGGGGGGAGTGTGGATCAGCTGGAAGGCAGGAGGGTTCTGCAGAGGGACCTGGACAGACTGGAGAGTTGGGCTGATTCCAGTGGGGTGAGGTTCAACACGGCCAAGTGCCGGGTCCTGCACTTTGGCCACAACAACCCCATGGGGAGCTCCAGGCTGGGCACAGAGTGGCTGAGAGCAGCCAGGCAGAAAGGGACCTGGGAGTCTGGATTGACAGGAAGCTGAACATGAGCCAGCAGTGTGCCCAGGTAGCCAAGAAAGCCAACGGCATCCTGGTCTGGATCAGGAACAGCGTGGCCAGCAGGTCCAGGGAAGGGCTTCTGCCCCTGTACTCAGCCCTGGTGAGGCCACAGCTTGAGTCCTGTGTCCAGTTCTGGGCTCCTCAGTTCAGGAAGGATATCAAGGTCCTGGAGTGGGTCCAAAGGAGGGCAACCAGGCTGGTGAAGGGACTCGAGCACAGATCCTATGAGGAGAGGCTGAGTGAGCTGGGGGTATTCATCCTGGAGAAGAGGAGGCTCAGGGGTGACCTCATCACTCTCTACAACTCCCTGAAAGGAGGTTGGAGCCAGGGGGGGGTTGGTCTCTTTTCCCAGGCAACTCTCAACAAGACAAGAGGGCAGGGTCTCAAGTTGTGCCAGGGCAAGTTTAGGTTGGATATTAGAAAGAATTTCTTTACTGAGAGGGTGATCAGACATTGGAATGGGCTGCCCAGGGAAGTAGTGGATTCTCCATCCCTGGAGATATTTCAAAAGAGACTGGATGTGGCACTCTGTGCCATGGGCTGGGAACTGCAGCAATAGTGGACCAAGGGTTTGACTTGATGATCTCTGAGGTCCCTTCCAACCCAGCCAATTCTATGATTCTATGAGATCTGTGGAGCTGTGACACAAGTACAGGTGCCACTAACTTGATTCCAGGTAACCCAAAGAAAATCACTGCATAGAGCTAATGGCATGGGTCTCTCTGAAAATAGACAGAAATCCCCACCAAAAACATCTAAGTCGTCATGATGGAAAAATAAATCCCAGCAGATTGTTGCAAGCATTATATGAATCATTGTGTTGTTATAGCAACTTCAGATCTGCATCAGATCTGAAAACCAAGCCCAGCTGAAATAATATAACAGCATTAAGTAAAAATGATATATAACAAGATAAAAATGGATCAGCTCCATCTCAGAGGAGCACCCACACTTCTTTCTCACCTTCTTCCCTCCCTTTGAAAACATTGCTTTCCTGTATTTAAACAAAGAGAAGAGCCATGGAGCTTATGGAGAAGGAGGATCTTCTCCAACAAGCTTTTGAATTCCAGGAGGATCTCCACCATGAAGCTCCACCTTTAAAAGCAAATCAAGTACAACTTCCAATTATTCCCACCAGCCCCAGCCAACTGACCCCAATGCTCCCCTGTACATTAAGAATTGTGTGCTGCATGAATTATATAAATACATATCATTTATCTATAAAATGTATAGAATTAGATAGTTTCTTCATGCAAACCATGCATTATATAAATATATATCCACACTGCCAAGCCTCTCTGTTCAGAAGTCCCAAGCAGAGGCATCTCAACCAGAACAGAAGATGCAGAAGAAAAGCAAGGGGATGCACAAGGTCTATTTTTAAAACTGCAGATACACATTGTTATTTCATTACTGGAGGAAAAGTGAAAAGTGTCACCAAGGTTCCTTCCATCACAGCAGCAAAGGAGGGAAGCTAAATAAACACACTTTATCCCAGGGAACTGGCAGAAAAATAACAACTCCTCTAAAAAGCAACCCATCTAAAAAGGATCCCATCCCCAACCTTCAAGGCACTGCAGGTGCCTCAAAAAACACCACTTTGCTCCAATTAGTGCCAAGGATGACCAAAAAGCACCACAGGGCACTGAACTGCTCCTCCTCCTCGTGGGATGCTGCCAGCATCAGGGAGGTTTGAAGAAAGGAGAAGGAAAATAGCTGGAAGATTTGCAAATCTTGCTTTTGATGCTTCAAGCAAATTAAACCAACCAACCAAAAAAAAAAAAAACCCAAACAATCTCAAACATACAGCTTTAGGCCCAACAAAGTCCTAACAACACCACTAAAATATTTCCTGTAGCTCAGTTAATTAAAAGCTAATGAAAAGAAAGAGCCTAACTTATTCTTTCAGTGTTCAAGACAGCAAAAGCATCACTCTGCCTCAGACAGGAGAACTCTTGTTTTCTTGTCTTTTCTTTTCTTTTTTTCTTTTTTTCCTTTAAATGCATTTATTCATTAAAGTTTCCTTGTAGGCTGTGTAATGAGTCATTTCTTGCTTCTCTAGAAAATGCAAAGGGATGAAGAAGAACAGGGCTTAAAGAGGGGATGGAGATGCTCACAAAGCCTGTTAGAAAAGCTTGAAAAGTTTTTGAGGGAGCCACAGATAAATTGAGGCCTCTCCTCACGTGGGCTCAAAAGCCTTTTTTCTATCACCATAGCTTTCCTGGGGTCTGAGTTCAGCTGTCTCCTTTCTTACAGCCAGCACAGAAAGCAACCCCCTCTCTTCCACTTAAAAATAACTTGCTGAGCTTTCTTCCTCCCCAGATCTTGGGAATAGAAATCTGGAGCTGGGGTAGCATGGAAGAGGGATGCTGCTCCTCCTGTGGACTTTGGCTGATGAACATGGATGGGATAACTCTGTACCAGTGAAATATGATCCAGGGTGGTCAGATAAGTTGGTAGCATCAACAGCACAAGGTATTTTGTCTCTCTTATCCATGTGGCCAGAGAAGCCCCGAGAGTCACTAACTCTGAGTGAGCCACACATCTCCTTGTGGGTGGGTGAGGATGACAAGCAAGAGTTTTGCAACTCCTTTTCTGGTGGAAAGGGAGATTATGCCAGATCAGGAGTGACAAGCTGAACAGAAAACCCAAGAGACAAATCTCCCATCACTAGGAGACCAACTCTCCCATCACTAGGAGGTGAAGTTTCCCATCACTAGCCTTATTTCAGACTGTATCAAGGATTGTCCTGGTTTGATCCCATGACTGCTCTCAGGAGCAACACCCAATTCTCCAGGAATTTCCATCCATTATTCAAGGTCTCCCTTCACCAACAAAAGTTTTGAGGAAGCCAACAACCAGCACAAAGGTGTGACAGAAATTTGCAGCAAGGTTGGACAGTGAGGAACAGCACGTGTGTCAGTGCAGTCTTAATTTATCATAGAATCACAGAATGGTTTGGGATGGAGGGGACCCTAAAGATCATCCAGTTCCAACCCCAGGGACACCTCCCACCAGATCAGGTTGCTCAGAGCCCCATTCAGCCTGACCTTAAAATCTTCCAGGACTGGGGCTTCCACCACCTCTCTGGGCAACCTGTGCCAGGGTCTCAGCACCCTCCTGGTGAAGAACTTCTCCCTAACTTCCAACCTGAATCTCCCCTCCTCTACTTTGAATCCATTCCCCCATGTCCTATCACTCCCTGACATCCTGAAAAGTCCCTCCCCAGCTTTCCTGTAGCCCCTTCAGGTACTGGAAGGCTCCAATAAGGTCTCCTCAGAGCCTTCTCCTCTCCAGACTGAATAACCCCAACTCTCTCACTCTGTCTTCACAGGAGAGGTTCAAACAGGGTCTAAGAAAAATCTTGCCAATTCATGACCAGGAAAACATCAAACAAGCCATAAATTATGGATTTAGAAACCCCACCCATCACCATCACAACCTCTCTCCATTTTGAGCTAAGCAATAAAATCCTGCAGGCTTTTCAGCAATCTCCAGCATCTGGCTCATGTCTAAATTACAGTTGTAATTAGAATCACAGTGTCACAGAATCACAGCATTTTCAGGGTTGGAAGGGACCTTTAAGATCATCCAGTTCCAACCCCCCTGTCATGGGCAGGGACACCTCCCACCAGATCAGGTTGCTCAGAGCCCCATCAAACCTGGCCTTAAAAACTTCCAGGGATGGGGCTTCCACCTCCTCTCTGGGCAACCTGTGCCAGGGTCTCACCATCTGCACAGAAAACTATTTCTTCCCAGTATTCCATCTACATCTCCCCTTTTCCAGTTGGAAACCTTTCCCTTTTTATGCTGAGTGCTGATGGATCAGGGTCAGAATAACCTCCAACATGAAAGCAAAGGGAGATGCTACTCTTAAAACTCAGAAGCATACTCCACACCCACCTGGGGCCAAGCTGATCAGCCCCATGAAGCTCAGACTGAAGAAGTTACAATTTCCTAAACTCAAAAAACCCACTCAGTTTGCCACCTCACAGCTTCTTGAGGACAACAGCTACAGCACAGTCCTCATGGAGATTGCTTTAAATAGACATTGACCTATAAAGCCAGACCCCTTGACTGACCATCTATCTGCACAGCATCCAGAACCCAAGTTTAGCAACCAAAAGCCCAAGATCCCACATACAGGGTGTTTTACCACCCATCTTCAAGTCTTCGAAGTCCAGTTCTGGGCCTCTCAGTTCAGGAAGGAGACTGAGGTCCTGGAGCAGGTCCAAAGGAGGGCAACCAGGCTGGTGAAGGGACTCGAGCACAGATCCTATGAGGAGAGGCTGAGGGAGCTGGGGCTGTTCAGTCTGGAGAAGAGGCGGCTCAGGGGAGACCTCATCACTCTCTACAACTCCCTGAAAGGAGGTTGGAGCCAGGTGGGGGGTTGGGCTCTTTTGCCAAACGACTTTCAACAAGACAAGAGGGCATGGTCTTAAGTTGTGCCAGGGGAGGTTTAGGTTGGATATTAGAAAGAATTTCTTTATGGACAGAGTGATCAAGCATTGGAATGGGCTGCCCAGGGAAGTAGTGGATTCTCCGTGTCTGGAGATATTTAAGAAGAGACTGGATGTGGCTCTCAGTGCCATAGTCTAGCAACCACAACGGTGGTTCAAGGGTTGGACTCGATGAGCTCTGAGGTCCCTTCCAACCCAGCCAATTCTATGATTCTATGATTCTATGAAAATGTACCTGCTGCCTACCAGATGGATGCTGTGCTGATAGCAAACATGTTCCCTTCAAGCTCTTAGCATCATAGAATAATCTGGGTTGGAAGGGACATCTTAAGATCAACTAGTTCAACCCTCTTGACACCCATTTGCTCAGTCCTTGGGTGAGAAGAACCCTAACCCTTTGCAGCTCCCCAGCAGGACTGCAATAAACACAAATCCCCATGAAAACACAAGCTGAGCACAACAGAGATTTCCAGTGGGGGCTCCATCTTGGCTGTGTGTAGCAGCAGAAAACATGAAATTGCTACAGTGATGGTCAAATCATGTGTCAAACCTCATGGCAGAACTCTTTGACCTTACCCAAAATGGTGTCTTTCACTTTTCTAACATTTATTCTACCTGCTGAATCAAAAAAAAACAAACAAGCAAAGCAAAAAACCTAAAATCAAAGTGATTAAAAAAAAACCAACCACGACCAGAGAAAAGTAAAATCCAAAATCAACCTGAAAACAGAATTTAGGGGAACTTTTTTGCTCTCACCTAACCAGCTTCCAGAGGGTTCACATGCCAATCTAATAATAAAGCTGTCATATGGGGTG
Source organism: Calypte anna (assembly GCF_003957555.1). Taxonomy (NCBI): domain Eukaryota; kingdom Metazoa; phylum Chordata; class Aves; order Apodiformes; family Trochilidae; genus Calypte; species Calypte anna. The sequence goes on from NC_044245.1 coordinate 148,833,345, forward strand.
ATGTGATTTTAGCTTTCAAGCTGAAGGTTGCTATGGGATGCTGTTCCCAGCAGCAGCATTTGTAAAAGACCTTCCCAGCACCAGACACCTCTTTTGATTTTTGAGTAGGAAGGAATTAGCTATTTTATTATTATTATTTTTAAATAAAGTCCCAGAAAAAGCATCGTTTTTTGGAGGAGATGAAAAGAAATTAAAATGATATATTAGGGGTGTAATTCAGATGCCTATAGGAGTGTGGATGCAGTGAAATCCTCCTCCCAAAACTAAAGCATTAGGTAAAGCTCTGTCTTGGAAATCAGCACACATCACCTGAGCTGGGGTTGCTGTATTCCCCACCACCAGGTTTGCTCAGTTATTAGAGAAGTTAAGGGTGATCAGATGATGTCAAGTGAGGAGCAGAAATGGGAACAGCTATTGCAAAGCCTCTGCAGCAGTGAATTAAACAGGGGAGGTTGACTGGGGGTTTAAATCTTGATAAAAATGAGGCATTGCTTCACAACAGGTTGAGGAAGTTTACCTCACATAGGCCAAGCTACAAGCTTTTTAGGATTTATTTAAAAAAAAAATAAATTAAAAAAATATTTATAGGGCTCTGTGCAAAGAATAATAATAATAAAAAAAAGATATATACCCAGGGAGCTGTGTAAAGCTGGTCAAATAGAAATGACTCTCTTCCAAGTAGCAAACAAGTAAACATAGGAGGCATTTTTTTAAACCAAATTGCAAGATTTAGCAGCCTGTTACAACCTGCAGGATTTACAGAGGAAAGACAATGAGAAGGAGGTTTACTGAGGACTTAACACAAGGACAGAGCCATGAAGCAGCAGGAGGGGGAGTCACAGGAGCTATTTACCTTTCCATGGTGTGCTGAAGACTACTGAATCCTAATTTATAAAAGGGTTTTAATTCATGACACCAAAGCTTCCAGCCCTCCAGTACTTTAAGTCTTTGCAGGTTAAGTCAATTGGAGCTGGTAGATGAGATATATGGAGAGGGATGAATACTTACAGAGCAAAGCCACTGTGATTCTGTGGGCACTGCCCACACCAGGTTAATGTCAAGACAAATATACAGCTGTGCTATTTAAAGACCAAACTGAAAGTGCAATAACATTAATGGTGACAAAAATAAAATGCAGACAGTAGCAAATTACACGTTTTGAGCCCCTGCCCAGATGTGAGCAGACAGCCAAAAGCTGGTGTACCCTGAACTCCAGCCCAGAACTGAAGCAGCTTTTCCTTTGGAAGCTGACACCAGGAGATGCTATTTTTACAAAGATGAAGCAGAACCAGAAACCCAAAAAGGGGGTTTCTGTTTGTTTGCTCCTGTCTCCAAAGCCTCTTACACTTGTACCTAAGTGAGCTGCAATAACTCACCAGAAATTGCTCATCAGGGGTCCAGCACTCAGTGGACAGTTCAGAGCAAAGCCTGGAATTGAGAGGGTTAAGTATTGCTTATAATGGGCAGGAAATAGCAAAAATCAATTTTATTTAGTGCTGCTCTATTTCAGCCAATTCTCCCCTGTTGCTCCTTGTAATTTTTTTTAATATATATTGGAATAATATCCAGTATTATATATTGGTTTATATATATATATACATATATATATGTATTTTTATATATGTATATATATATTATATGTTAATTATTATAAAATATATATAATATATTATATAATATAAAAGATATATATTATATTATATTATATTATATTATATTATATTATATATACCATTTATTATATATACACCATTTATTATATTTATACACACATGTAATAAATATATGTATATATACACATATATATATACACACATAAGGTTTTTTTCCATATTCTACACTGCTGTAGTAATGGAAAAATTAACCCTTTCTCTTGCAACATCCCCTAGACACAACCCTAAGTGTTAGCTACAAGGCCTCATCAGATCAGGGAGATGATTTTTCACAGGCTGTCAGATCACCAATGCCAGCCAAGAAAAAAGGTCCTGACCTTGAGTCTCTCATGGAAGGACTCTTGCTCCCCTCTAGGTATGATGCTGGTCCTTGTTTTCAGAGGCTCACCATGGACATGCTGGTTATATGGCTGAAGGAAACCTGGGTGATGATGCAGGAGTCTTCAATTCACTGCATGAGTGGAGCCTTAGATGTAAAATAGGGTAACCAAGATGGGATGAAAATAAAACTGGGTCTGGAGCCAAAAGAAATGGAAGGGTGTACAACCATGTAAAGATGTCTACAAGTAGGAATACAAGGCAGTGAGTGCTCTCTATCCTTCTTGGCATTACCATCCCTGCTGAGATGCTCTATCTGCAGTTATCAAGAGACATTAGGAAACATCTCCAGGCAGATTCACAACCATGAGCTTCTCGTATGTCAAGACTTCCAGAGCTGATTTATAGTATCATAGAATCATAGAATTGGCTGGATTGGAATGGACCTCAGAGATCATCAACTCCAACCCTTAATCCACTACTGCTGCAGTTACTAGACCATGGCACTGAGTGCCACATCCAGTCTCTTTTTAAATATCTCCAGACACGGAGAATCCACTACTTCCCTGGGCAGTCCATTCCAATGTCTGATCACCCTCTCCATAAAGAAATTCTTTCTAATATCCAACCTAAACTTCCCCTAGCACAACTTGAGACCGTGCCCTCTTGTCTTGCTGAGAGTTGCCTGGGAAAAGAGACCAACTCCCCCCTGGCTCCAACCTCCTCTCAGGGAGTTGTAGAGAGTGATGAGGTCTCCCCTGAGCCTCCTCTTCTCCAGACTGAACACCCCTAGCTCCCTCAACCTCACCTCATAGAATCTGTGCTCAAATCCCTTCACCAGCCCAGTTGCCTCCTTTGGACCTGCTCCAGGACCTCAATCTCCTTCCTAAACTGAGGGGCCCAGAACTGGACACAGGATTTGAGGTGTGGCCTCACCAGGGCTGAGTACAGGATGTACAGGATAGTAGGATGGAAGCTAAATATTGGTGCAATCTTAAGACAGAAGAAGGGAAAGCAATTTTTGTCCAGTGTTGAGGTACCTAACAGATGCTGGAAAAGTGAGATGGACCCCACACAGATCCTGCACATACAGGTGAACCTTTTACAATGTCTGGGTTTGAGATAAAATCCTGCCATGCACCAGAGAAACTTCTGCCAATGGGTATCTTGCCAGAACATACAAATATCCCAAACAGAAGTGTTCAACAACAGTTCAGTATTTGTCTAAGTGTCCACACTCCTATTTTTTCCTGAAAATACTTCAGCTGTAATCCTGAGCTCTCAGTACCCCACAAAAAAAAAAGAAACAGACAACCACCATGTAACACATAATACTAGAAAAAATTATTATATTAATTGAACTTTTTTTTGCTTCAAGCTAACCAAGACCTCACTCTTAGATGAAGGCTTTAGAGCCCAGCCAGCCCACCTTCATCTATTCTCCCTTTGGATCTTGCTCCACTCTCAACACTCCTCCTTTCCCTGGCACTTTGTTAGTAAGCTCAGGGATGTCCTTCCCAGCAGTTTCAATGCCTTGTCAGCAGAAATTCAAATTAATCCAGCCCTGCAAGCACCTGCAGCAAATAACTCAATCATGCTCATCATTTTAACTTATCCTATTTATGAATCAGGTCAAGCTTGAAATCTCCATTTCCATTATCAGCCTTCCTGAAATTAAGATAATCATGCAGATGACTGATCAAAGGTTCCTTGTAACTTCAGAGTGCAAGAATTACCATGAGGGAACATTTTATCTATTGCAACGTCCCTGTTTGAGTGTGAAGAGTACTTTCATCCAGAAATTAGGAAGAGGAACACCATGCTGAAGAAGAAAGAGATGCTGATACTAAAGCTGAGCTCCTCCCTTCAGTAAGAGGGCAGCAGGTTCTGTATGTTCATCTCTGAATAACCAAGAAGATCATCAGGTTTTAAAGCAGAACATCTGCTGAAATTCTCTGAGTAAAAAGATATCCTCAAGATGCCTTGAATTGCCTTGACTTCACCCAGGCTGGATGGAAGGGCATTCTGATTTTTTCCAGATTGATTCTGAAAATCATCCAAAAAATAGTCCTCTTAACAGCACTCATTTCTCTCAGCCTTGCTTTGATGGGGAAATGAACTCTGTAGCCTCCTGAAATGCAGAAATACTCTTTTTGTGCTCTTAGAGCCTTTTCATTGTTGTCCCTCCACTGTCCCAACAATAGCTGCAGCACCTGCACACCATCCCCAGGTCACAGTCACAGTTGGAACAGATCTGAGAACAAAAATAAGACAGGAAAAAAGCAATTTCTATCTTCTAAAACAACTTTCACTCTGCAGTTCACCTCCAACTTGTTATTTTTTCTTTTTCCTACAAGCAATAAAATGTAACATAATTCTGCTATTTTTGGAAAGAGATGTTTTATCCAGAGTGTGGGCAGAGGGAAACAATTCATATCCAGATTTTAGGATTATTTAAAGAGAAGGAGAAAAAAAAATGTAAGGACATAAGCTAATAAAAGAGTGTTATTGGGAAAAAGAAAATTAAATTTATAAATATTCTAATTAAAATGCTTCACTTCTGATACCAGCCATTAAGAACACAGACATAATCGTTTATTTACCTTACATGCAGCAAGAAAACTTTGCAAAAAAAAATATCACATGGGACACAGTGCAACAACAATATTCCCCATTAACTCAAGAATGATGTTCTAGTCCTATAAGTTACTCCCTCTCAATACCTCCTTGCAAAGAGAAGGCTGGATGAGAAAAAGTGAAAGGCACCCAAGGAATGTGGAGGATCCTTCAGATGATCAGGTTTGTGCCAAATGGCTGCTTCTAGCCAGGAGCTGGCTTGGGAATTAGTGTGCTAATAAGATGCTTTCTGCAAAGGAATTAAACACCTTGGGTTTAAATGATGGTGGCCTGCTTCAAGGCATAACTTTTGAATGAGGTTAATGCTGAAAATGCTGCTGAAAACACTTAAACCATCAAGAGGAGCAGAGATGAAACCTCACAAGAGTTCCTTAGGTGGAGCATGGGTTCAGAAGGACTTCAGGTCCTATGCTCATGACCAGTGAGCTTCAACCCTCAATCCTGATTGTCTTTAGTCCAGGCACGACTTCAGCTTAGGAAAAAAAAAACCCCAAACATAGGCAGAATCATAAATATTTCCAGGTCAAGGGAGTGAGGCTGTAGCACAGCTAATTAAATGCCTCATAAAAGATTTTCCAGTTGTTCAAAGGATTTGGGATGGGTAAAGAAGAATATTGCAGAGGTATGAGCAGCAGCCAGAGTGCTAAGTAAGCATATCCAAAAGTGGTAAACACTAACATGAACTGAATTTAAACTCCTTAAATGTGTTGAGGGAAAGAGGAAGAAAGAAAGAGGCATTCTGCAGCCAAGCTCACCCATGTAACCAGTGTTATGTCAGGGAATCCAGTTGGGCTTTCTCTGCAGTCAGAGGACTGGTCCTCTACAAAGGAATCACAGAATCATAGAATTGGCTGGGTTGGAAGGGACCTCAGAGATCATCGAGTCCAACCCTTTTACCACTGTTGCGGTTGCTAGACTATGGCACTGAGTGCCACATCCAGTCTCTTTTGAAATATCTCCAGGGACGGAGAATCCACTACTTCCCTGGGCAGCCCATTCCAATGGCTGATCACCCTCTCCGTAAAGAAATTCTTTCTAATATCTAACCTAAACCTCCCCTGGCACAACTTAAGACCATGCCCTCTTGTCTTGTTGAAAGTCGTCTGGGAAAAGAGCCCAACCCCCCCCTGGCTCCAACCTCTTTTCAGGGAGTTGTAGAGAGTGATGAGGTCTCCCCTGAGCCTCCTCTTCTCCAGGCTGAACACCCCCAGCTCACTCAGCCTCTCCTCATAGGGTCTGTGCTCGAGTCCCTTCACCAGCCTGGTTGCCCTCCTTTGGACCTGCTCCAGGACCTCGATATCTTTCCTGAACTGAGGGGCCCAGAACTGGACACAGGACTCAAGCTGTGGGCTCACCAGGGCTGAGCACAGGGGCAGAATCCCTTCTCTGGACCTGCTGGCCACACTGCTCCTGATCCAGGCCAGGATGCCATTGGCCTTCTTGGCCACCTGGGCACACTGCTGGCTCATGTTCAGCTTCCTGTCAATCCAGACTCCCAGGTCCCTTTCTGCCTGGCTGCTCTCAACCCACTCTGTCCCAAGCCTGTAGCACTGCATGGGGTTGTTGTGGCCAAAGGAGCTCCACTGACCATGGTTTTCCAATAATTCCCCTGGAATTGGTGGCAGCACTCCTTGAGTCTGACTGTAGAAGCAAACCCAATCCACCCAGGATCATGCTCAACTCATGAGCAAGGGGGTGAACCCATCAAAAAGGGAAAAACATGTCAAGACGCTCAGGGCAGCTCATGGACCCCAAAAGCCAGCTTGTTGCCTTCTTGAACATTCAAGTTGATTTTTCCCCCTGCAAAAAAGTATTTAGGAAATTTGTTTTGCTGTTTCTTAGAACCAGCTACAGCAGGCTCAATAAACATAAAAAGATGAAGGAGAAATGTTTTAATATGCATGATCCTAAAACTAATTGCACCAAAAAAAAAAAAAAGGGACTTGGATGTCATCATTGACCACCTAAAAAAAAGCTTCTTTGCCCAAGGCTACCTCTTTCAGGGAAGCAATAGGATGAGTATAAAAGAAGACAGAATAATAAAGCTTATTATAACATAAAACATGATTATTGTAAGATTATCAGGTAAAATTAGTGGTGCAGCATCATTTATCACAGAATTATAGAATTACAGTTTGGGTTGGAAGTGACCTGAAGATCCAACCCCTACCTACCATGATGGTGATGATGGTGATGATGATGATGATGAGGAGGAGGAGCAGGAGCAGGAGGAGGAGGAGGAGGAAGAGCAGGAGCAGGAGGGGGAGGAGGAGGAGGAGCAGGAGCAGGAGGGGGAGGAGGAGGAGGAGCAGGAGGAGGAGCAGGAGCAGGAGGAGTAGGAGGAGGAGGAGAAGGAAGAGGAGGAGGAGGAGCAGGCAGAATGCTCATGAGCAGCATGAGCTGCAAAAAGGAGCAGAAGATCAGCAAAAATGGTGCTTGGTACATGAAAATGGAGGAGGAAGGAGGAGAAATACCAAAGGGATATGTTTGATTTAGGATGGTGAATGACCCCAAACACAGCAGAAATTAACTTAATAAGAAAGGGTTTAGAGAAGACATCTGGAACCTTTAGAAGTCAGGAAATTTTTAAGTGATAAATGAAATTTTTTTATGAATTCAGCAGGTCAAGAACTCAAACATCTAAAGGTTTAGGGAAGCACATAACCAGAGCAGCCAAAATTGTTGTAACTAAGTTGTAACACAAATGCTTAAGCCATCCTTAGGAATTAACTACTGGGAGAAATCCCAGGGAGAAATTACCACCAATTTGCACTATTTTTTCTTCTTTTGAGCATCCTATCACTGGTCACCATACAAAAGAGAGATTCTTGAGCTGAATGAACATTGTGTTTCACTAGGCAACTCCTAAAATACTTGTAATTAAAGGCACCACTAAGCCTTTTGACAACCAGATGCCAATCTGGGGCAAAATTCATGCTGCTGAACGTGGCCCAATTACACTGCATTCAAGAGATACACCACATCCCAGATAGATGCAGTTTTATAGGAGCTTTTTCCTTATCTTCTAATCTTAAGAACATTTGAGATGCTCTTGCCTGTATTATCTCTTGTACAGAAAAGAAAGGAACATCCCCAGTTATCTGGCAAGGAGCTTAAGATGGGATAAGTGGCAAACAGAACTAAAATCCTACCTAATCACTGATAGTGTGGGAAAGCCAATTAAAAAAATTTAATAAAATTAATTAAAAAAAGTTTACACGGAAAAATAATCTCTTCCCCATTTCACACTTTTTTGGGGGGGGAAGGGTGAGATTTTGGGCTCCCTTTTTGCATGCTTATTCAGGGTCTGTACAGTCAAGAAAATGTTCAGGGGAACTGGTAAATATCCAGAGCCCAGTTCACCCATTCTTGAAAATGTCTTCTATAAACAATATGAAAAAATAATTAAGTGGATTAATTAATAATTCCTGGAGCAGGTCCAAAGGAGGGCAACCAGGCTGGTGAAGGGACTCGAGCACAGACCCTATGAGGAGAGGCTGAGAGAGCTGGGGTTGTTCAGCCTGGAGAAGAGGAGGCTCAGGGGAGACCTCATCGCTGTCTACAACTCCCTGAAAGGAGGTTGGAGCCTGGGGGGGTTGGTCTCTTTTGCCAAATGACTTTCAACAAGACAAGAGGGCAGGGTCTTAAGTTGTGTCAGGGGAGGTTTAGGTTGGATATTAGAAAGAATTTCTTTACGGAGACAGTGATCCAGCATTGGAATGGGCTGCCCAGGGAAGTAGTGGCTTCTCCATCTCTGGAGGTATTTCAAAAGAGACTGGATGTGGCACTCAGTGCCATGGGCTGGGAACCGCAACGGTGGTTCAAGGGTTGGACTCGATGATCTCTGAGGTCCCTTCCAACCCAGCCAATTCTATGATTCTATGATTCCAACTGCCAGGAAAAAGATTCTTGCACTACCTGGTCCAGGTGACAGAACAGCCCTAAATATCTTTTGGATTAAGATGTTGATCAAGTTTTCCCTTCAGCATTTAAAGAGGGTTAAAAAAGTTCAAACTACAAATCAACTCAGAAACAGCCATCACGTAAGGCACTAAAAATATCACCATCTAAACACAGGAAGGCCAAAAAAGAAATTAACTGCCTGCTCAACATAATGCAGAAAGCAAGTCTATTCTTAAGCATACACCAAGGCCAGTGAATTTGGGAAAAAGACAGATGGAAGAATATGTAGGAGAAAATGTTCCTTGAATACTTCCACAAATAGGCTATGAAAAGTCAAGAGAGATGCTGTGTCACAAGAGATGCAGAAGTGCTAGGAGATGCATTTCTTGACATTCCTCATCTCTCTGGAAGAGATTCCCCATCTCTCTTCTGGAAGAGACAGAGAAGTCTTTACTACTTGTTACCATGACACTGCCTCCAGTCACTCATCCTATAGTTTTCCCATATTTCCAAACAATTCCCATATTTCCCGTGGTTGTGGAGTGACAGATGCCACTTTCCCAGCCTTTCCCTGGATGTGGTGATGAACACCACAACGAATTTCAGTGATACAAGAACCATCAGTGGTCTACACTGACTTTTTCATTTCCTGGTCTTGTTCTGAGGCCACACCTCGAGTCCTGTGTCCAGTTCTGGGCCCCCCCAGTTCAGGAAGGATATCGAGGTCCTGGAGCAGGTCCAAAGGAGGGCAACCAGGCTGGTGAAGGGACTTGAGCACAGACCCTATGAGGAGAGGCTGAGAGAGCTGGGGCTGTTCAGCCTGGAGAAGAGGAGGCTCAGGGGAGACCTCATCACTCTCTACAACTCCCTGAAAGGAGGTTGGAGCTGGGGGGGGTTGGGCTCTTTTGCCAAACGACTTTCAACAAGACAAGAGGGCACGGTCTCAAGTTGTGCCAGGGGAAGCTTAGGTTAGATATTAGAAAGAATTTCTTTACGGAGAGAGTGATCAGACATTGGAATGGGCTGCCCAGGGAAGTAGTGGATTCTCCGTCCCTGGAGATATTTAAAAAGAGACTGGATGTGGCACTCAGTGCCATGGTCTAGCAACCGCAAGGGTGGTTCAAGGGTTGGACTCGATGATCTCTGAGGTCCCTTCCAGCCCAGCCAATTCTATGATTCTATGATTCTATGATTCTGCTCTTTCAGCTGCTCCCAAAACTTGAAGCTGTTGGCCACCTGCAATCAAACTGGAAAGAAATAAAAGAAATTTCCTAACCCATATTTACCACCACAGAAGTTCAGTAAATTTAAAGGCCTGAATCAAGGAAAGAAAGGTAAGGGAACACCAATGTGGAAAAGTGGACCAAACCACAGTGCTGTTGCAACCACCCAGCATGAAATTACCTATGTCCTGGTTTGGGCCAGGATAAAGGTGATTTTCTGTTTTGTACTTTTACTTTTAGCTAAGTCTCTTGTAAGTAGTTGCACTTGCTGAAATTAACAGCAAGTTTCTCAGACAGTGTGTGTTTCTAGGATTGATAACACTTGATGTTTATAGTTACTGCTAGAGACTGGTATGCAGAGCCAAGGACACTGCTCAGCTCTGAGGAAAACATTTTACCCTCCAGAAGGAGTAAAGAGGTCCCACCTGAGCCCTCCTTTAGGGAGGAACGGACAAGATAGATGCCAGAATTGACCAAACAGAGTATTCCATCCCATATATGTCACACTCAGTATAAATTTGAGGCATCACGAGGGCCGAGCCAGATCTTTTCCGGATTTCTGGATTTCCTGATTTCCTGCTTCCCTTCCTTCACTCGGCATCCTGGAAGGATCCCGTCCGTTCGTTCGCCTGTGGTCCTGATCCGTGCCAGCCCATATCTGTGTGTTCCTGCCTCCAGTTCCCGACTGCTGCCGACTCCAGGAGTCTAGCCTGGACTTTCCCAGGGCTGCCCTGCAGCCTCGGTGGTGACGTGAGAGTTATTGGGAAAAGGGGGAGGAATGTGGTATCCATTTTCCTGTATATTTGTATATATTTAGTAATTTTATCTATTTATCATTCCTGTTTCATTAAAGTTGTGTAGTTTAGTTTCCAACCCATAAGTCTCTCTCCCTTATTCTCTCTCCTTTCTCTATCAAGGAGAGAGAGATTAATGGAGAGCGTCTGTTATTCGGTTTAATTGCCGGGCCAGTGTTAAACCGTGACAACCTACAAGAAGAAAAATGGGCAACCAGCCAAAGTTATGATTTCTCTGGTGGTGGCAGAAGATGTGTCAGGAGCTAGAAGTAGGAAACCAAGTGCCTTCTACTTGCTTTTCAATAGATGGAGTGTGGAGAGTAGGTGGAGATCCTCCTCCTGAGCCTCCTTTTGTTGCATTCTGGTTGGTGTCTTCACCTACACCAAGGTCAATTTTGGTGTTGTAGTCACCAGTGGTGTAGCTGCTCATTTATTGCTCCTGCCCTCAAGTCACTTCAATCACTTGAGTTTCCTCACGTATATAAAGTCTGACAAGCACCAGGGTACCCAAAAACCTCCTGTGAGGAGCAGATGTCCCACAACCACTGACCGAAGACTCTGTTCTTACTCCCCAAGTATCCAGTGCCCAACCAGCAAATTCCAGTGTGTTTCCAACAGAAATCTGTCACGCTCTGGCAAGTGCATCCACCCTCATTATCCTCCCATTTGATCCAGAAATGGGGATCATAATTAAGTAGGCCAGGGGACTAAAAGAAAAGGTGTAGTTTAATTAAGCAATGACCTTGTTTTTCTCACTTTACTCCCAAAACCAGAGCTGCATCATTCATTTCATGAATTTACTTTTCTATTTCAAAGACTTTTTTCCCATCTAAGGCACAGACTTGTTTGCAGTCAAGTCAGAGCAAAATTGATGAATGCCAACACAGCTGGAGCTCAACAGCCCTTCCACTAAACTGCAGTGTAAAAATAAAAGGAGTGCCAGAGATTACTAAGAAAAACACAGCAACACACCTGTAGGTTTCCAATCAAAAGCCATCTCAAGCAGATGGAAACAATTCCAGGTGCAGAGGAAGCATGCAAAGGCAAACAGAGTTTCTATTAGTCCAGCTCCTAACCAAGTCCCAGCTGCTTTTATTGCAGTGACCCGAATTGGCATTTCCAGTTGTGAGATGGGGAAATCAGCTGACACAAGCATCCTTGCCTCCAGTCCCAGAAAAAACACAGTGAAGAAGACACAGAGGTCTGTCTAACTGGGATAATGAGAAACATGTGAAAATAAGTAAAGAAAAAAACACACCCCATTTTAGGGGTAGATTTAGGTTAGACATTAGGAATAAATTATTTCATCTAGGGCAGATGAGATACTGGAACAGGTTTCCCAGGAAAGTTGTGGCTGCCCCTTCCCTGGAAGTGTTCAAGGTCAGGTTGGATGGGGCATTGAACAACCTGATCTAGTGGGAGGTGTCCCTGTCCATGCTGAGGAGTTGGAACTAATCTTTAAGGTCCGTTCCAACCCAAACTGTTCCATGATTATATGAATCTATATATATATAAATATGAATCCTGGAGCAGGTCCAAAGGAGGGCAACCAGGCTGGTGAAGGGACTCGAGCACAGACCCTATGAGGAGAGGCTGAGAGAGCTGGGGGTGTTCAGCCTGGAGAAGAGGAGGCTCAGGGGAGACCTCATCGCTCTCTACAACTCCCTGAAAGGAGGTTGTAACCAGGTGGATGTTGGTCTCTTTTGCCAGACGACTTTCAACAAGACAAGAGGGCATGGTCTCAAGTTGTGCCAGGGGAAATTTAGGTTAAATATTAGAAAGAATTTCTTTTCGGAGAGGGTGATCAAGCATTGGAATGGGCTGCCCAGGGAAGTAGTGGATTCTCCGTCCCTGGAGCTATTTAAAAAGAGACTGGATGTGGCACTCAGTGCCATGGTCTAGCAACCGCAACGGTGGATCAAGGGTTGGACTCAATGATCTCTGAGGTCCCTTCCAACCCAGCCAATTCTATGACTCTATGATTCTATAATAAAGACCTTAATAGCATTCAACTGAAATCATCCATTTGTTTCATCTTGTTTGTTTCAGATATAACCACCAATCTAAAGAATCCACTGTGGTACAGTAATGCAGCTGGGAAAAGAAATTATTCCTCATCCTCTTTATTACACTGAGATAACAGAAAAAAACCCCAAACTATATGGAACACCAAATAAACATTGAATTAAGAGATTGAAAACAGAATTCCAGCAAATTGCTGTCATATGCTGTCTTCTCCTTTGTATCCCTTCACTTCTAGATAAATAAAATTAGCATTAGTAAGATACTTCATTGATAGTTTTTTACTTCAGCAAGGCCTTTGACACCGTCTCCCACAGCATCATCCTGAAAAAGCTGTCAGCCCACAGCTTGGACAGGAGCACCCTGTGCTGGGTTAGGAACTGGCTGGACGGCCGGGCCCAGAGAGTGGTGCTGAACGGTGCTGATCCAGTTGGTGGCCGGTCACTAGTGGTGTCCCCCAGGGATCAGTGTTGGGCCCAGTTCTGTTCAATATCTTCATTGATGATTTAGATGAGGGGATTGAGTCCATCATCAGCAAATTCGCAGACGACACTAAGCTGGGGGGGAGTGTGGATCAGCTGGAAGGCAGGAGGGCTCTGCAGAAGGACCTGGACAGACTGGAGAGTTGGGCTGATCCCAATGGGATGAGGTTCAACACGGCCAAGTGCTGGGTCCTGCACTTTGGCCACAACAACCCCATGGGGAGCTCCAGGCTGGGCACAGAGTGGCTGAGAGCAGCCAGGCAGAAAGGGACCTGGGATTCTGGATTGACAGGAAGATGAACATGAGCCAGCAGTGTGCCCAGGTGGCCAAGAAGGCCAATGGCATCCTGGCCTGGATCAGGAACAGTGTGGCCAGCAGGTCCAGGGAAGGGATTCTGCCCCTGTGCTCAGCTCTGGTGAGGCCACAGCTTGAGTCCTGTGTCCAGTTCTGGGCCCTCAGTTCAGGAAGGAGATTGAGGTGCTGGAGCAGGTCCAGAGAAGAGCAAGGAGGCTGTGAAGGGATCCAGCACAAGTCCTGTGAGGAAGGGCTGAGGGAGCTGGGGGTGTTCAGCCTAAAGAAGAGGAGGCTCAGGGGAGACCTCATCACTCTCTACAACTCCCTGAAAGGAGGTTGGAGCCAGGGGGGTGTTGGGCTCTCTTCCCAGGCAACTCTCAGCAAGACAAGAGGGCACGGTCTCAAGTTGTGCCAGGGGAGGTTTAGGTTGGATATTAGAAAGAATTTCTTTATGGAGAGGGTGATCAAACACTGGAATGGGCTGCGGATTCTCTGTGTCTGGAGATATTTCAAAAGAGACTGGATGTGGCACTCAGTGCCATGGGCTGGGAACTGCAGCAGTAGTGGATCAAGGGTTGGACTCGATGATCTCTGAGGTCCCTTCCAACCCAGATGATTCTATGATTCTTTTGTGCCAAAGTTACATGAAAAAAACAATGAACCACCTTGTAGAAGGGAATGTAACAAGAAGCATTACCCCTGCTACTGTCTCAGAAATTTCCTATTAGAAGAACAGAATGCACATTTTCAGGATGGTCTTTATATGATATCCATATGGGGATGAAAAGCTCACTGAACTATCTAAAGCAGTTCACGTTACCCAGTGTCTCCCACCAGCATCTTCAATTCTGAAGGCAAACTCCATGGCAAAAGGCATGATCCTCCTGCAAAACTAAACTGAGATGGATGGAGGGGGAGAGGTAGAATTTGGGACAGTTTATATTGCTCACAGGACCAAGAATACTGCTCTCAGACTGCAAGAAAGGTCACTGGTAAATTGAAGTCAAGAGAAGGTAATAGAAAAGTTTACAAACAACAGCTCAATAGACAGAGGAGTTAATTGGGGCAGTCAGGAAAAAAGCATCCAGAGAGCAAGTCTGGGTGTGCAAGAGCCTTCCTCACATCAGACACGTGAGAATACTCATCTTCAGAAGCTCAGAACAACTAAAAAAGAAGCTTACAAGATTTGCATTTGTGCCACCTGTAGAAGCACCCGGTGTGACAGGATCCTCCTTCCTGGCAAAGCCATACAGACCAACACGGATGAGTACTTTGGAATTACCTCCCATCTCCCAGCTGGCTCATACCTTGGTAACCAGGATCCCCCTCCAGCACAGTGCAAAGGATTGCTGCCCTGAGATAGTGCCCTGAGATAGTTTTACTTCAGCTTTCAGCCTTTTTGTAAGAGATAAGAAATGTAGATTTCACTTCTTCCCTCTCAACACCATCATCCAATGACAACACAGTTTCCCAAGTAAAGGTAAAAATTCCTTACATGGCTTGGTTGGAAGAACATGATGGAGATCTGCATTTCATGGCATCAGAGAATCACAGAACACCAGGTTAGAAAGGACCTCAAGGATCATATGGTTCAACCTGGCTTGTCAAAAGCATGGTCTGGAGAAGATGTCCCAGCAACCCAGCCAGCTCAGCAGGCAATGGACTCACAGCACTGTGTCATTGATGCTTCATGGTCTGTGAAATTCCAGTTGAGAGCTCCATGCTGAGGCCAAAGGAGAAAAGCAGAGAATATAAAGAAGCTCAGACTACAGGACAGGCTGAATCTCCTCCTACCTTTCCAGCTCTGGACCATCCACGTGGACACACTTGCCACAAGACAACTCCAGATCTCTAATATTAATCAAGATGCTCACCCTCACCTCACAGAAGTCCTACTTTGCATAATTCATTAACATTTCGTTGCTTCCACTTCCAGGGGAAGAGAGGGCATGCACCATGTGCCTTGAATGTCAGGAAATCCAGATATTTGGGAACTGAAAGACTAAGGGAAACTTCCTAACTATCCAGAACACTATCTTGAAAAAAAGAATACACACTTATTTTCAGCTGAAGAATCTCCAAGTCCATTTTCTTTGCTCAACACATGCCTTAGCAGTAATAAAACCACAGACTTCTACACAGCATAGACCTGAGCATTGCAGAGTAAGACTCAAAGCCAACAACTGTTGAGCATCCCTACTGATGATCCCTACAAAATGCTTCCTGCTACAGCAGCTCCTGCTCTCCTATTCTGTATCCCCAGAAAACTTCTGTCACAGTGGCTCCACATCCTCCATGGATGGTTCCTCTCTGCAGCTTCAAGCCCCCTCCATGTCTCTGTTTGCTCTCCAAAGCATCCTCCCAAATACCAGAGGGGTAGCAAGCACCATCCATGGGTATTCTAGACCTGGACACACACTGATTGACTGGATGATAGCAAAAAAATAGATAATGGATGGAATTCTACCCTGTTTCCCCTGGGGACATTGAGATATTAAGTCCTTATGTGCTTCACAAACATGTTCATTGATGGTTGGGTAGAAGAGAAAAGCCCAAATCAGTGAAGTGTACTCACTAAAGTGGAAGAGGCAGAAAGACAGAGACAGGAGAAAGCCTTAAGGAAAGTGAGAGACTTCAGACCATCAAAAAAAAAAAAAATTCCACTTCTGAAAACAACTTAATAGCACTCATCTGTTCTCACATTCATACCCGTGCCCCAAACACTGCAGTTGTGTTTAATTTTCTGGTTCACCAAGTAGAAAAATAACCCATTCCTCAGGCTTCCAGCTTTATTTACAGTCTTGGATAGGACTGAGCCAAACACTCAAACCATCACTGAAGGTTTCAGGGGTTCCCAGTTCTGGTTTGCACTTCCTATGTGGCACAGCATAAACAATGAAGGCTTTGAACTCCATGCTGGGCACTGCCCAGAATAAACAACCTTCCACCCTCCCATTCCAGTCAAGGTCTCATCATGTTGCAATAGGGTCAGAGATAAGAGTTTTAAACTAAAAAAGGGTCAAAAAATCAAATTTTTTTATGATAGGGGTGGCAAAACACTGGCCCAGGCTATCCAGAGAGGTGGTAGATGCCCCATCCCTGGAAACATTCAAGGACAGCTTGGATGGGGCTCTGAGCAACCTGATCTAGTTGAAAATGTCCCTGCTCATGGCATGGGAGTTGGACTAGATGACCTTCAAAGGTTCCTTTCAACCCAAACCATTCTATGAGTCTATGCCCTGATGGCTGGCACTCAGCTTCCCCAGCTGGGAAACCAAGCAAGAACAGCAAGATGCCTCTTAAGACTGCATCTCATCTCCCCAAACCCTAAGTTACTTTTTAATTTTTGGTAGGGTTTCATTTGAAAGGAATCAGGCATTCAACCTGGCTCAGCAGGGAGACATCAGGACACCAGGGTCAGATGGGGCTGAAGCCCACGGATTCACTTTAAAGACAGCAGAGCCCTGAATTTATTGGCTTAAAATGATGCAAAAAGGCATGTTTGGGCTGCAGCTCACTGATGCATTAGCTCTGACAAGGAAGATAACTCAAGACCTTCCCACACTGCTCCTTTCCCACCCCACACCACAGAGTTAGCTCTCTGCTCTCATCCTAACACAGCAGCCAGCAGCTCATGCCATAAATCAGATCAATGAAACATTCAGTTAAAAATAACAGCCAAAAAACTCCTCCATTGCAGGAGAGCCTTTAGTATTACAAATGATGAAAGCACTTTTCTAAAAAAAGCAAGCTGAGTTGAGAGCTATTTCTGAGAAGGTGACAAAAAAAACCACCACCAAGCTCGGGCAGCAGAATAACACCTGGACTGCTCCAAAAATTGCTGGGTCACGAGAATAACCCCAAAATAGGTGTCAGTACCCCCAGGGAATAGCTACCTGGTCTGGCTCCCATCCTGGTCTTGTGTCCTGCAGGAGCAGGGCATTGACAGAATAGAATCATGGAATCATTTTGATCAGAAAAGACCTTTAAGATCATCAAGTCCTGACAAGCCTTTCAGGGAAGAAATTGCCCCCCAGTACCCAATCTAAACCTCCCCTGGCAAAACTTAAGGCCATTTCCTCTTGTTCTGTCACTTGTAACTTGGGAGAGGAGGCCAACACCCACCCTGCTACAACCTCCTTTCAGGTGGTTGTATAGAACAATCCCCTCAGACTCCTTTTCAGAGGACACCCCTATCCTCTCCTTGTAAGCTTCTCATTAGGCATCTCATACAATCATATTTTCAGGGTTGGAAGGGAACATAAAGATCATCCAGTTCCAACCCCCCTGCCATGGGCAGGGACACCTCCCACCGGATCAAGTTGCTTAGAGCCCCATCCAACCTGGCCTTAAAAACTTCCAGGGATGGATGGGGCTTCTACCACCTCCTGGGCAACCTGTGCCAGGGTCTCACCACCCTCCTGGTGAAGAACTTCTTCCTAACTTCCAATCTAGATCTCCCCTCCTCTAGTTTGAATCCATTCCCCTATGTCCTATCACTCCCTGACATCCTAAAAAAATCCCTCCCCAGCTTTCTTGTAGCCCCCTTGAGATACTGGAAGGCTCCAATAAGAGCCTTCTCCTCACCAGACTGAATAACCCCAACTCTCTCAGTGTCTTCATAGGAGAGGTGCTCCAGCCCCCTGATCATCCTTTTTGGGATTGGGAGGAGCTGAATGAATTGTTTGTTGTTTGAAAGCTTAAGTTTCAGTGGAAAATATATCCTGGATGTTTCTTAAAGAAAGCATCTCCTTGCTCAGTGGTCTGTGTTATTCCTGCCTTGTGACTGGGAGCCAGGGGAAGATGTTGGGATGGATCTTCTGGGGCCAAGAAACCACATCCTCACTGTAAGCACAAGGATTTGGAGTGATTTCAGCACTTACTGAAACTGCAAGGAAAGAGACACCCCTGAGGGTTTTTATTCCAACTACTTTTATAACTGATGCTACGAAATACGAGGGAGCTGGGGGTACTCTTCCCCTTTTCATCTGATCTAAGCACACATCAAGCAAACAACCAGCTGTCTTCATCCTGTACTCCATGCCTGGACTGGACAAATTCTTGACCCACAGCAGCCAAGTCCATCAGCAGGAGGAGCTACAGCAGTCTCTGGTTCACAACTTCCCCATGGACAACACAGAATCTCACCGCCTTCTTTCCAACACGTGGATGCAATCCCACTACAGCAATTGCAGCTTTCCATGCCTTTCACAATTAATTCACTCCATATTACAGAATCACAGAATAATTTGGGTTGGAAGGGACCTCTAAAGGTCATGCAGTCCAACCACCTGCAGTAAGCTGGGACACCCTCAACTAGATCCAGGGTGCTCAGAGCCTCATCAAACCTCACCTTGAATATCTCCAGGGATGAGACCTCAATTAACTCCCCAGGCAACCTGGTTCATTTTTCCACTGCCCTCAATGGTAAAGAACCTTCTCCTAACATCCAATCTAAACCTACTCTTCTCTAATTTAAAACCACTGCCCCTCATCCTATCACTCCAGGCCCTTGCAACCAATCCCTCTCCAGCCTTAATTAATCCCTCAGAGTATCTGTTCCTTCATTTTACCCTTTGGAGACACTGAGATAAAATACTCCATCAGGATTAACAGAAAAACCTACAGACAGACCTCTAGAGAACTGCTCAGGACAGCTGCTGTTCCCCAGTTCTCTGATGCAGTGCAGCAGTACAGAATGATATTCTAAAGATGGCCCTCTAAACCAGATGTTTCTAAGTAAATTTAAGTTTCATGACAAGCTCTTTTTGTTTATTTCACACTTTTTCTCATCCTTTTTGTTTGGGGGAGTGGGCAAGCCAGGGTTGTTCTTTCTCAACCTCAACATTAGATGAGAATGACTCAAAAATACATTAAAGTGCACTCTTAAGGCATGGAATATCACAAACAAATACAGCTGAAAAGCTCCAAACTATCAAAAGCTACTTCAACAAGGGGGTTTGCTTACTTGTGGCATTCACACAACTTTTAAAAGGTTGAATCCTTTCCAAGTATTTTACCTCAGTCACAGGGGCAAGCTCACCAGTACAGGAAGGTGCCAACAACACCATGCTCCACATTCCTGCATGCTTCCCAGGCTTCAGCTGACTTCCCAAAGACACCTGTGTGGGATTCTCAGGCTTCATGAGGACCTAATGCCCTGAAAAACACTTGTTGTGAGCTGGGAATTGCTTCCAGCCTTCTGACAGATTGATGTTGATGATAATCTCCTTGCTTCCATTTACTCTCCAATAAATTTGAATTTAACCATATCAGTGACCCAGGCATCTTGTCTTGCACTTTCACAGGTTCACAATACCTATATCCTACACCACTGCTGAAATTCAGTGATTATCAGCTGGACTTTCTACAGCAGGACAGATATTTGTGGGGGTCTATGCTGTCAGCATGCAGGAAGGAGGTTTCTGATGGGGTGTTTGACCACAGATCCCTCTCCATCATTCCCATGGCATGATGCCATACAAGCTCCAGCTTCATCCCATCATGACAGGATACAGCTCGTTATTTTATGGAGAGCTTTCAGGCTCAGTTTCTCAGTTGATTCTTCCAGACAATGTCCAGATTTCCCCAGAAATCCTTAGCATTGAAAAAGCAGACCATGGAGGTGTGCAGGAACCCACACCTCAGCAACAACAGATTATGAACACTAAACAAGGCCCAATATATGCACAATTTTATTTCACCTTTGGCTATCACAGAGCCAAAACAAGAGGATTCAAGTCCATAAATATTCCTGACTCAGCAAGCACGTGAAGACTAAAGAAGCTCAGGCCTCAAACCTTGAAGGCAAGTACACAACAACATCAAATCCCCTTCATTGTTTCACTTTTAAATAGACAGGAAGGAGGTGTTGACACTGAAATGATGTTTTGCAATTCAGGAAATCTGTGTTCAATTGCCAGGCTTGCATAAATTCTGTAATCCAGTATTATGTCTTTAGGAGAATTAAAGCCAAAGCAGTCATCTCACCTGTTTCCAAAGCATCCTAGTGCTGCAAAATGCATAGGAAAGACTCTTGGTTTAATGGGATATTATTCTCATTCAGTATAGCCCAGCATGAAACAGCCTTGCATCACTTTAATTCTTAACCTTCAAGTAGATTAAATCAAAACTAAAACAAAACACAAATGTAAAAAGATGCAACATTTATAATCAAGGTGGCAAGAAACTGGCACTGTGTTTATCACTGGAACAGTTTGGGAATTAGCCTAGATCAGTTCCTACCACTGATCAAGGCATTTCTGCAGCAGGCAGATAAAGCAGGGTTGCATCATGTGAATAAGAACTGTTTAGATACATACACATAGCCAAGTGGCTTCTACTTTTGAGGCAAAACCAGAAAGGACTTTATGTTCCATTAAGTATTTTCTTTTCTGTCCTCTTCTTGGCCATCTGAGAGATCTGCTCAAGTGCCTTTGCATAAGACAGTCAGAGAAGCTCCTTCCAAGCAGAAATAAATAAATAATGAAGCCACTCTTTGCTTTTAATATGATTTCTTAAGAAAACAAGCATAGCAGCTTCAAGACTGCCACAGTGAAAAAGAAGCAAAGAAGGAAGGTTTAATCATCCACTCAGGAGGTTACAAAACAGATTTCTCACATCTCTTGTTAAATCTGAAGTGCTCATACACAAATATTAGTAACACACTGCAGCAAGCTGAATACTTTCCCCTCCCCTCACACAGGAACATGTGCAAGCCCTTCCCTTGCTCTCCCATACACACTTTTGCTGTTTCTGTCACTTTTTCTTAGCAAAGAGATCAAAATGAAACTCTAAGCAATCCCCCCACTCATTTTAAAGCCTTCCTCCCTTTCTGAGGGTCTTGCTGTCCTGCAGATCACCAATCTTTCTGCCCAACTACTCTGCAACATATGGAAGCATCAGTGTGAGGTCTCTGCAGCCTGACCAATAATGGGACTCGTGGCCAAAGCCTCAGCATTGAGAGAGCACCACTGAATTAAAGCAGTCTCCCAGTTACCAACCATACCAGGAACTGGGAGAAAGAGGAGAGAGATTATCCCACAGAAGAACTTAAGAGCTGCTTTCTTCTCCCTCAGACTGTCTTATATCATCTCTTCACAAGGCAAAGAAGGAACTGTTTCTATCAAAGCCCCATCTTCCTAGCTTTTAAGGAAGAAATATTTTTAAACAAGAGTGAGGGAAACAGTGGAAGTGTTTGCCCAGAGAGGTTATAGATGCCCATAGCCCAGTTATAGATGCCCCATCCCAGGAAATATTCAGAATCAGGTTAGCTGAGGGAGCAACCTGATCAGTGCAGGGAGGTTTGGGCTAGATAACCTTTAAAGGTCCCTTCCAACCCAAACTATTCTATGATTCTTAGTTCTCTAGCACAGCAAAACACTGCCCCATCATGTGGTTGTTATCACCTGGATGTGCTGGCTGGGGACAGGGTTTAGTAGTGGGGTTCATCAGAAATAGGGTAGTAGGGTTAGGACTAGGTTGGACTCTGTGATCTTGAAGGTCTTTTGCAGCCTGAGCAAATTCTATGATTCTATGTCAGGGTGAACCCAGAGGACCTTTCTGAGCTTTGTTGTTGGACAGCAATTTGGTGGAATACCATCTCCTCCCTCTCACAGCACTGGTGAAACACTTGGGTGCTTTTCTGCTTTGCCCAACCAATACCAAAATGTTGGGAAGACTTCCAGGAATGCAGTCTGGAAAGCAAATCCTAACCCCAGGCAAAGCTGACAGTAGTCATCCTCAAACTCAAATGCAAGAGCTGATAGGAGACAGAAACTACTGCCCTACTCAACTGAAATAAGAGGAAAATAAGTTGCAATACTAAAAAAAAAAAAAAAACCCACAAAAAAAATCTAAAACAAACCTAAAAAAAATCAAAACAAAAAAACAAAACCAGGAAAAATACCCCCAAAACCTCCCAAGAAATAAAAACAAAAGCTGAGGTGAATAATTCATTTAGACAATATGCATTGCCCATACTCTACCTGAATTATTTAAATTGAAGGTTCATGGTTTAATCAGAACAACAGTTAAAAAGAAAAGCTAGGGTCAGAAGTACAAGATTTATCTTGGGCAAAACCAAAATAGGTTTCTTGGTAAAGCATTTTCATTTAAAATAGAAAAAATAGGCTGCAATTTGTCTACTGACCAGTAAGGGGAGTCGGTGCCTAGAGCTTTGAGTCAACCACGCAGATGCAGTTTTGGGTGGAGAAAACTCAAATCTGTTCTGAGGCAATAACAACAGTGAACACATTGATGAGTACCAGAAGATGCTAAAGGAAGATGGACAGAGAGCACCATGTCCAGAAAACCCATTAACCTGGAGAAGAGAGGGGTGGAGAGATACTACTAGTGTAGAAATAAAAAGTCAGTGGTTTGCTTGGAAATGGGTTTTTCTCTCCCTGGAGGACTTGATGGAGAACATGTGATGGAGAGCACATGGAAGAAGAAAGGTAAAGGGCAAATTAAATCATGTCAAGATGGAGCTTATGATCAGAAATAAGAGTTAAATTTTAATGTACTTCTGAGCACAATGTTCTGATGGTAGCACATTTCCTAGAAAAGCCTTGGGCCAACTCCTCTGGTGGCCTTGAGGAGACATGTAGGAGGGTACCAGATGCCTGGGACAAGAATTTGGAAGACAACAGCTAATCAGACTCCTTATCACTGTACTCTAGCAGTAGAAACAAATAAAGAAAAAACACAAATAAAGGTTTATTAAAAAAAATAAAATAAAACAAACAACAACCAAACCTCAAAACCTCTTGTAGGGAGTGGGATTTAATAACATTATACAGTATCTAAAGAAAAACTCCAGCAGTAGGAACTCATTAAGTACTGTATAGGGAACAGCAGCAAAATCACTATTGAATCTATAGCCATGCTGGGCTCCTCAACAGCAAAAGGGCTGCCACCAGCTATGGGGCCATGGGGAGGAGCACTCAAACACTTAATGTTCCTCTTTCCCGTTAATCTCATTAACCTTGTATTTACTCTGTTGTTGGTGATTACTCAGGATGTTAATAAGCATACTTTTTGCATACTATTTACTGAACGTTGCAAATCTGCTTAGCTCTGTAGACACAGTGGGGCTGGAACATGCCAATTCTCCCCATGCTATACAGAAAACAGTGGCAGAAGAAAAAAAAAAAAATCACCATTAAAGGCTTGCTTCAAAGGTTGTGATTTTTTGTCTAAGAATTAAGTGCAAGATAACCAATTGATTCTGAAAAGTATATAAAATTTTCCTTTTTTTCTAAGTCTAGAACACTTTCTAAAGTATTCTCTGCAGGAGAAACTGAGACCAACCCAAAAATAGCCAAGAAATGACTTATTTCCTAGTATTAAACTCGAGTAACATGAAACAGCTATTCTAGACACGATACAAATTACTGTTAATGGTATTCCAGGTGGGAAAAGCAGATGTAGTTTAAGAAAACTATTTCTGCTGATTAAAAACTCTATAGGTTTTACAAATACAGTCCGTTATGCCTTGAAATATTAAATGTTCATTGACCATCTGTTCCTAGCAGAGAGCACCCATTAACACTTGCCAGAGAGCCCAACTAAAAGTCAACACACCGCCAGTGGGGACCATCCTGGAGCTTAATGAACCAGCCAAGTGTCAGGCAAAATCAGCTGTCAGGGGAAGAATTTGCATGAAGATCACCCAGTGTTAACCAGTTAAAACAAAGAAACCACCACAAAAATAGAAGATGCCATCCAGAGGTGAACATCTGCAAGCACTGAGCCCACAACACTCCCACACATCTACTCCAAGGGTTGAGTCTACAAGATGTTGTATCATCTCTGAGTTAAAGGGAGAAAAACAACCACAATAAAATAAAGAACCTGAAAGAGGAAAGATTACAAAAGAAAGAAAATAGGAAAAAAAAATATAAAAATCTCACCCACAACTTTATTCCCAAGTGTGTGGAGCCACTTGTTTGGCAACAGGCAGCAATAGCCCAGGGGACTCAAGGGCTGTCTCAGCAGTATTGTCTCTGTTCAGGGAAAAGAAAAAAAAAAAAAGAAAATCAGAAGTGAAAAGTCCATGCAGGTTTTCATCTACTCTTTTTCCCCCAGCCTGAAGTGCAGCATTCCCAAGATTGAGGTTTTACCCATATCTTCAGATTCAGCTGCCTTTGGGATTTTTCACACCCTGTGAATTTGTTAAAGAAAAATATGTATATTAGGCAAGCTTCACTTTGGGCCTACACAATATCTCTTGACAATGTAACACATACATTTAAAAAAAAACTCCACTGCTTCCCTTTAATTTCAGGGTGCAAACATTAGAGGACGACCAGGGAAACAGAGCAAGTAATTTTCATTTTCTGCAGGTTGTGATTTCACACAATTGCCATTTCCCCTGTTTAGCAATCTCATGTTTTATATTCCATCTTAGCAAGTTGAGCTTTTAAGGTAAAATACAGTGCCAAGTGCTGGCTTCTGAAAATAGGGTAAATAAGTAAGACCTTTACATTTTAAGATGTTGCTCAGCAACACCTTGTCATGCTGCATCTCACAACACTTCTTCCTTGTTATTTTTCTGGCCAAAGGTCAAAATTCATCTTCCCAAGAGAAAAGCCTTCCTATAGACAATAATGAAACTTTCACATCCAACTACCTCAGGAACAATCCTCATCTCCATCCTGGAGCCCTTCCAAACATCAAGACACACTGCAGTTACTCAAGGAGGCAGCCTTCAGTCTTTGCAATCACTGCACAGTGACAGACAAAGTGTGTACATTGCCACCAAGGAGATGTAGGATGATTAAACAACTCCCAGTCCTTCTGGAACACATCTAAGTAAGCATCAGGATGAAGCACCACTGCCTACAGGTTCACATCTCCACATTGGTAACCAAAGTCTATGCATACACATGCAGCAGTTTTGGAAACGATTTTTTTTTTTTCTGGATTTCTCTTAGGAAAATATAAAAGCAGAGGTAGCTCCTGGATATATGCTCCAACCTGCACTAGCATCAGCGTTTTCTATGATTGTCAATCTGCTGGTGAGGCCACACCTCGAGTCCTGTGTCCAGTTCTGGGCCCCTCAGTTTAGGAAGGATATCGAGGTCCTGGAGCAGGTCCAAAGGAGGGCAACCAGGCTGGTGAAGGGACTCGAGCACAGACCCTATGAGGAGAGGCTGAGGGAGCTGGGGGTGTTCAGGCTGGAGAAGAGGAGGCTCAGGGGAGACCTCATCACTCTCTACAACTCCCTGAAAGGAGGTTGGAGCCGGGGGGGGTTGGGCTCTTTTCCCAGCCAACTCTCAGCAAGACAAGAGGGCAGGGTCTCAAGTTGTGCCAGGGGAGGTTTAGGTTGGATATTAGAAAGAATTTCTTTACGGAGAGGGTGATCAGACATTGGAATGGGCTGCCCAAGGAAGTAGTGGATTCTCCGTGTCTGGAGATATTTAAAAAGAGACTGGATGTGGCACTTAGTGCCATGGGCTGGGAACTGCAGCGGGAGTGGATCAAGGGTTGGACTTGATGATCCCTGAGGTCCCTTCCAACCCAGCCAATTCTATGATTCATTCATATAAAAAGTACTTAATTCTTATGCAAAAAAATCACAACCTTTGAAACAAGCCCTTTCTATGATTCTCTGACTTTCTCCTTCTCTGATGCACACCACATCTCAGCACATTCAGAGGACCCAGGAAAGTGCAAGCACCAGAGGATCCCTCGAGCTCTGCCACCATGTACATTTACCAGCTCTGCACCAAGGAGGAGAAAGTCTCTCCTTGACCATCTCTATTGTTTCCCATGTGCTACCAATTTCCTATAAAATTCATAAAAAGAGCAAAACTGAGCAAGTTATAGAGAGTAATGCTAACAGCTATGGCAAACTATTTTCATCTGATTGATTACTCATTCCACTTGAAAAAAACCCTAATATTTGTGTGATTTAGTGTAACTTCAGATAGGGAAAAAAAAAATTACAAAATCTTGTCTCTAGGAATTTCACATGGAACAATCAGGCTACAAATGAAAACAGCATTATTTGTCCAGCAGACAGAATCCAGCACTAATATCTCAGGATGTTTGTGGGTCCTAAGAGTTTCTATCACCTTGGGTCAAGTGTTTTTTAACAGCCTCTGCAAACGAAATCAATAAACCTTGCAATTCTTCAGACCAAGCTAAGCCACATGCCACACATGCCAAGCAGAGATTCGGGTCCTTAAGTATAGAAACCTGGTGGCCCAGTTTTACAGAAATCCCAATATTATGCCCATCTCTCAGAGCACCCAACACCTGTGTGTGAAGCATGGTACATGCAGCCCTAGAAGGAAAAAAACCCAATACTGAAATTATAAACAAGCACGGAGTCGCCCATGCAACTTCTTGCTGACCTAACTTCTCCTTATCTCATCCTCCCACCCTTTTCATCCCACAGATCTCTCTGTTTTCTTCACCAGCTTTATCTTCTCAGCCAGCAGAGTCTCTCAGGATGCTGGACACCATAAAAGAATGGAAGAGGGACATGAGCTTTGGTTGGGACCCACAGGGAGTCTGTTATGGGGTGAAATTAATGACAATTCTGCCTACCTGCAGGGGTTTTTGTGTCTTTTTTTTTTTTTAACCATCTTATATACAACTCACATGATGTCAGTACAGGAATATCACACTAAAGATCTGGAACTTAAGAGGCGGGTTTTCCTCGTTTCTATGGTTATGAGCAATTTTAATGACCAACCTAAATAAAAAAGCTGGAAGAGAGAGAAAGTAGGAAGGAGTGAGGTAGGCGTTTAATTTTGATTGACAAGACACAGCATAACTAGTTAAGATCTGTCAAATGCCTGCTGAGGATCACAAATCCTCAGCACATTTTATGGCAGACAGAATTAGTCTAAATGCACAGCTTTACAAAAATGTTTCTTACCCAGTGGGATCAGAGTTCACCATTTTGGCACTTTGGTTTCCCCACACAAAGCAGGTGATATATCTACCAAAGGAGCCAAGGGAACAAGGGAGGGACAGAAAAAAAGAAAAAAAACCATATATAGCTCTTATTATTTGTGAGATTTTCAAATTTTAACAGGCTGCTGTCTCTTTTGTCCCTAGCCAATATATATTCATCATATATTTATAGATACACACACACATATATATATATATATATATAAGTATAAAAGAACAGCATTCCCAAGATTCTTAACTCCAACAAGAATAATTTGAAAGTATTATCAACACCATCACTTTGGAATCAGATCTGCATCACATTATGTGCTGTATAAATACCAAGTAAGGAGATGATTCCCGCATTAAAGACCTTAAAATAAAGAGATTGAATGCAGAAAGAGTTGAGCACAGATTGGATGGAAAACATCAGGAAAAGTAGTGACAATCTGGAGAGACAGAAACATGGGCATGACAGTCAGCTGTGAAGATCCCTGAAAATATCACATAAAAAAAAAAAACAAAACAAAACAGGGTGTAGAGAAAATTAAAAGCATCCCTACAAATGTTCATGGGTGATGGTTTTCTTATACTTGTTCAGTAGCTTTTCACAGGGCTTTATACTCCTGACAGCACTTTCTAGACCACCACTTTCTGAGATCCTATGTACTTTGAATGTTTTAGAGTGTTCTGCTATTTTGCCAAATCTGTTTGACTTTTAAGGAGGGTAAAACTACAAGAGAGGACAGGGTTATGAAGGAGGGAAGGCAGCAGCTCCTGAGATGCCTGCCAACAGGATTTGCACTTAAACCAAGCAGTTCTGGCACAGAACACCCTCAAAATTTGATATTTAAAAGACTTCTGGTGTTGGAATGAATAATTAAAGTAAAAGGATGCAAGTGAAATAAGAGCTGATCAACACAAACTTCTATCAAAGTCAGGAGAACATCTTCCCACAAGGGCCAAGTCACCTGGTTCTTCCATACTACATTAAAAGAAAGAGAATTTACTTACCAACTACTTCTGTTTACACTGAATATCATCCCTCTCCAGCCTCTAACCCTTTCCAGACTCCAAGAGGTGCAGATTTGTACAAATCTCAGAGAACCAAACAAAAATAATCCCAAATAAAACCCAAAGCTCACAAGAAGTTGCCTCATTTGCTGGAAGTTTCCAATCCTAGAGCCAGGCATTTCTTGTGATACAAACCTGCCCTTCCCCAAGAATTCCAGAGGATTTGTACCATAATAATACTGAAAACACAAATTTCCTCAACCTACCTAGATCCTGAAGAACCACAGCACTCTCTCCTCAAGAACTGGAATAAATGAAAGGACTCAAGTTCACTTCCCAACTGATCACCTCACTGGGACAAGTCTGCAGACCTCTGGCTCTTTAAACTTTCATTTTACAAGTAATTAAACTAAAACTGTGTGAAGTTTATTCATTCAGCAGTTGTACCCTAAACAAGCACTCACACATTTAGTTACCTCTGACTGCCAGGCTCTAAAACTGGCATTTTTCTATCTAAAATTCTACCAAACTTGGACACAAATTCCTCAATTTCAACCAAAAATTTCAACTCATCTCTTAACAGAGATCTCTTAAGTCAACCAAGATTTCTTGAAATCTAACATCAGTGTGATGTACAATGAAGAAAATCAAGTTCCAGGGTATGTCCTCCTACCATTTTGCTGGCAATGTTGGCTTCACTCATCCCATCACATCCATGATGACTTAATGGGATGGAAAAGTCCAACACACACCTCAGCTCTGATTATTTATCTGAGTCCCTGAGACACCAGAGAAAAAAGTATTGAAGATGCAGTCTTCCAGCCTTTCTATTCAATGCTTGAGGATGCTTTAATGATTCACAAGCCAAAAAATTTGGTCAACTCTGTCCAGAAAATATCTGTTGAATCAAACCCATCACCAGCACAATGGTCTTGTAATGGGAGATGTGTGTAAGAGGAGGGAAATCACCTGAACTATTGATAGTGTTCAAGTCATCAATGATATCTTCAATGCATCATTAGATGGCACAAAGAGACACAGCAAGTAAAATAAGGTTCAAAACAAGAATCAAGGATGAAATAGGAACAAAAGGCAAGAGCGGGTAAGAAGAAGAAGGCGTTGCCAAGAGGCTAAAGCTGCCACCTGCTTTTCAGTCCTCAAATACTCAATAGAAAAACTTTTAGTCAGTGGTCCCATGGGATGTAATAGGTTCTCTTAATTTCTGTCAGTGATTTCTGTCCTTACTGACACAGGATAACTTCTGTACCTACTTGAAAACCCTCACAGCATCTCAACAATAGCTATGGAATTGAACTGAGCTTGGTGGCAGAAAGGAGATATGGTCCCTCTGCCTTGTACTGGTGGGCAAAGGACCAGATTGCACAGTGGGAAATCAAGTGCCATGAAACCACTGCTTTAAATCTAATTTACTGCTGTTTCCTGCCCAGTTGCTCCACCAGGAAAGCAGGAAAATAAAATAATTTAAAAAATGGATTCATATTTTAGCCAGTTTCTTATTGCAAGGTTTCAAACAGCCAAGTAGCCAATCACCAACTTGAAGATAAAAGTCAGAGCAGCACTGAGTCAACTGGCACAAGCTCATTTATTACCAGATAATACCTCTAATCTTCTCAAACCAACTGCGTAGCCATCAGAACCACCTCTTTCCCTTGCCAGTGCTCAGGATTTATGAAACAGCAGATTTATTTCTTCTGCAACCCTGGAAATTCAAGTTACAGAGGCGACGTTATTTTTTTGGTTTGCCAATGCTAATCTACCACCTTCTTAAAGGTGCACACATTTCACCCTCTTGGCTTCCAACACCAAATTATCAGCTTTTGATAAGCTTCAGAACAAAGGAGACAAACGTGCCCTCTGGGTGAAATCTCTTGCTGCAATCTTTATTCCAAACACACTGCTCTGGAGCTCTGCGTGCGTTGCCAAAAAATCGCCTTGAGGCCCGCTCTTAAGATGGCAATTTGCATCTCAACATTTTGCTGCAAAGCTTACCCAATGTCCCTGCCATTATTTTAATACTCAACTGTGGGCGGCCCCCTGAGCAGCTCACAGAAGTGAACACTAAAAATACTTTTGCCTTTCCTCACCGGCTCTGCGGCGAACGTCGGCTCGGATGGAAAACCGGGAGCCAGGGCACCCGTCCACTTCTGGAGGAGGATGAGCAGGCAGCAAAGTGCTCAAAAAAAAACCCCAACATGCTAAGAAGCAGAAAAGTACCACTGCATGGATGGAGGGAAGGATGCAGAGCAGCAGCTGGAGGAGAAAGGCTGCAAAAAGAGCCAATTTTGGAGTCAAGGAAACCGGGAGAGGTTTATCCGAGCGCGAGACATACTTGGGAAAACACATTAAGAAGTAATAAAACAGGCGAGGGAGGCATCGCCCAGGACATGAATTTAAGATGATGCTGAGCAGAGGAAGGGGAAGAAACCTC
Organism: Calypte anna; assembly: GCF_003957555.1. Lineage (NCBI taxonomy): Eukaryota > Metazoa > Chordata > Aves > Apodiformes > Trochilidae > Calypte > Calypte anna. Next base: position 148,864,063 of record NC_044245.1, read on the forward strand.
ATGCCCAGAACAGGAGCAATGCTGGGTGAATGTGAGCACAGCCTGATTCATGCCACAGAAGGGAGATCCCAGTCCCACCGGCAGCGCTGTGTTGATGAAAGCGCATCAAAAACCCACGGACTGCAGGTTTTTTTCTGTGCTCTCTTCCCTCTCACCCAGCCAAACCCCAGTCTCAGAGGTTATAATTATTTTTGGCAAGGTGTAAACAGGTCTGGGAAATGAAACTGAAATCCAGAGTTATTTACGAGATGCAACGCAGGAAGCCAGCAGTGGAGCCCAGCTATGGAATCAGCAAGCGCAAGGTCACCCTTCTTTGCTTAAGAGAGCAACTTGGCAAAGTGATGGGTGTGCAGCTCACCAGAGGAGATCATCAGCATCAGCCTGCACAGGAAGGAGATAAATAATGGAAATGGAGCACAATGAACCACCAGAAATCATTGCTTCAGTCAATTACAAGGACTTTATCGTAGGGCTTTTTGGCTTTGAGGTGATGTCCATCAAGTTGGCATCCATTGAGATGACGTCCATCAAGGTGATGTCCATTGGGATGATGTCCACCCATGCTCTCAAATGTTCATGACAATTATTTGAGGCTCTGGACAATGTGAGATGAAAAAGGTCAGCAGGTTGGTAGACCTCCCTCCACCACAGCTGTTGTAGAGGGAGGCAGGTAAGGAGATCCACCTGCAACTACAACACTGGTGAAGACCATTCCCTGCCTTACCCTGAAGCCCATTACCTGCTTCCAAGGAATTAGATTACTGCCCCTACCCAAGATTCATCTCATATTTTGAAAGCACTTGGCTTGCAAAAAGCAAACTTCACATTCTTGTTCTTCTTTCTGCCAGCAGAGAAAAGCAGCAAAAGCTCAACCCTTCTTTCCAGGGAACGTTGCACCTCAAAAGGGCTGAAGAAGCCAGCAGCATCTCAAGCCCACAAAATAACCACTCCTTCTGTCCACTCTTTAAAGAGTCTGTGTTGAGATGTCTCCCAAACATGACCCACAGCCCTGGTTCCAAGTATGGGATTCTATTAAATTCTAATTAATTTAAAAAGGATGACAAACAAGGAAAGGAACTGGACAAAGAGAGCAGAGCAAGCCTGTAGACTTGTGAGATATCTCTGTATACAGAAGGAAACAAAGATATCTCCAAACAATGTGAAAATACAAAACAAGTAGACCTTGGTTTCCATGCACAAAGAAGAGGCTCTTTATACATAAATCAGGTATAGAAATATGAGACAACCAAAATCCAAACCAAGCAGAGAACTGAATTTTCTTCTACTGCCCCATAGTTTGGAGCAAAGGAGAAGAGACCCATTTGCTTGAAGTTCTAAGGATGATTATCAGGAAAACACCCATAGTGAGACTGCAAATCTGCTTTTTCAAATGCAGAGGTGAGTGAGACACAGCATCCCTTTTTACTGTGACACTGCAGCACTGTTTATACCATTGGCTTAGATGCATCACCAAGGAGCCAGTTTTGGCACTTGGCTAGAAGAGCAACCCCTCACATTTTCAGAAAAAAACCCTGTACCTATGAAACTTCCCTACAGTGCACAATCAATAATTCAGAAGGATATAGAAAACATGCAGTTTTCTCTAAATCAGAGGCATGAAAAACCTTAGGACAGCATTTCTGGGGCTTCAACCCCCACATTTTACCACCTACCTCCACCTTTGGCCAACTGCAGCTAATGGAAGCTGAAGGTCCTTGACACTAAGAAGTCAAACTAAGGTGCAGTAGCCTCAAGGCAACTTCAAGCACCACCATTTTATTATTTTTTTTCCCTTGGCCTTATTGGTAAAGTAGTGCTAGTAAAATTACTTTGTTTTTCACCATAACTACAAATATGAAAGGCTTTACAACCCACACAAGATGGTGTGGAAGAGGATGGTGAGCACCAGCAGGCTGGGCATTCCTTCCTGATCATAACCATGGTTCTTCATCATGGCCTGATCCTGCCTGGACCAATCCCACAGCTCTGCTCATGTTGGCTTCAGCAGAATAAAGATATAAATTTTAAATTCTTTAAAAAAAACACAAAAAAAGAAAGAGAAAAAAAATCATAAAAGAAAAAACAAAAACCAAATCACATGCCCTATTGTTATTATATACATTAGTTTTATGTATATGATCTTTTGCACTATAATATGGAAATTAATTACTATTAAATAATATGTGACTTTTTCCAAGTTTAATTTCTCATACTTTCTCACACAGCATCAGCTCATGGTCAGTGCTTGCAGCAGAATATTTGATGGGGCTGACATTAGGGTCTCTCTGTCAGTGACAAGAATTCAGGTAAGAGAGGGGCTGGGGATATATCAGGCAGATAACAGAAGACATCAAAACACTTGGGGAAGAGAAATCACAGCTCCAACTATTTAACAGTATGCTTAAAACTTATACAAATTAGGTATTTTAGAAATTAGGAAAGGTTCTCCTGAGAGCCTAGAAAGCTAAGAGTGTCACAAGAGATCTTAAATCAATTGTTTTGTGTATAGGGAAAAAAAAAAAAAAGTCAAGAGCTGTATTTAGGTCTTGCTTCCCATTGCAAGAAGGAAAAGCTCAAGATCTGCAGCTCCCAAGAGAAGGATGAAGCTACATGGAAGATGGTAGAGAAACAACTTGTGTAAACTACACCTGGGTGTAAAGCACTTACTGACATACAGCAACTTGATTTTTTCAAATTAATTTTATTTTTATTAGGTGGGAACAGAAAATACAGTTCTTTGGAGTTAAATTCAAGTCGTTCTAGCAATTACCATTTAAAGAAAAAAAAAAAAGTTTGCTTTCCAATCAGTAAAGATTTAACAGAAGGGAATTTGGGGACACTGTGGGACATTGAAGGGTGCCTGTGCACAACCTGCACTGTCAGCAAATCATCTGCATCATCCCCCACCAAAAAAAAACAAACAATCCCAAAACAAGCCCACATGTTGGAAGAGGGATGCTCTGCCAGAAGCAATGGCAAAATTACACAAACACAAGGGATTGCCATCTGCAGCTCCTGTTTCCAGGCAGGTGAAAAGCAATAAATAGCAATAGAAGAAAATCTGTCAGGTAGAGTGTGATATTAAACAGGGTGTTACCCCTGCACAGTTCCTGCATCCCCAACTTTCCCATCACCAAACAGGTGCATGGCAGCATTTATTTTTTTTTTTTTCCTTCCCAAAATGAGAGGAATTCTGAGCAGAAGGAAGATCTCCAGGCTGGGACATGGGCTGCTGCAAAGCATTTCCTACTAATTCAAGCTCAAACAGAATTGCAATTAGCTCCAGTTCATTGCAACCACTGATGTTCATTGCCTCTGATGAAAAGCCCCCCTTTCAGCAACACACACGTTTTGTAAACAATATTTTTACATTAAACATTTTAATATTGGTTATATAGCCAAGGACTAAATCTGATGGGGATATTCTGAGGAGAAGCAGCCATTTTTTTTTTTTTGGTTTAAAAATCCCCTCTCTTTTCCAAACACTGAACTTTCCCTGCAGTTTATTTTGCCTAGACTGGAAGTCAGTGTTGCAGAGCTGGCAAACACCTCATCCAAATCTTCCCCAAACAGCCTGGGAGGATTTTCCTCCCCCAAGACACCCCAATTCTGGGCTTGCAGCCAGTTGCATTCTGGGCTGCATCAAAAGAAGTGTGGGCAGGAGATCCAGAGAGGTGATTCTGTCACTTTGCTCTGGAAAGACCTCACCTGGAGCCCTGCATCCAGCTCTGGAGTCCTCAACACAGGAAGGACATGGAGCTGATGGAGCAGGGTCAGAGGAGGGCTGAGAAAATGATCAGGGGGATGGAAAACCTCTCCTAGGAAGCCAGGCTGAGGGAGCTGGGGTTGTTCAGCCTGGAAAATAGAAGGTTCCAGGGAGAACTAATGGTGACCTTCCAGTATCTGAAGGGGGAATACTGGAAGGATGGAGAAGGACTGTTTGCAAGGGGCTGGAGTGATAGGATGAAGGGTAATAGTTTTATATTAAAGTAGATTTAGATTGGATGTTAGGAAAAAGATTTTACCATGAGGGTGGTGGAAAAATGGCACAGGTTGCCCAGGGAGGTGGCTGAGGCCTCATCCCTGGAGATATTCAAGGTGAGGCTTGAGGAGGCTCTGAGCAACCTGATCTAGTTGAGGGTTTCCTTACTGCAGGTTGCACTTGATGGACTTTGGAGGTCCAGCTCAAATTATTCCATGGTTCTATGTGATTCTTTGATTCTAAAGTTGGAGCATGTGAGCTGCAGAGTGAGCTCTGCTGCATGAGGATTGTAGTGATGGCCATGAGACATCACATGCCTGAAAAGAAATAAGGTAATTTCACAGGGGAAAAAGGAAAAATTAAGAAAAGCAGCATTCATGGCTCTGTATGCCTCCACCACTGAGCTCCTGAGTTATCTGCTCATCTGAGATTTTTCACAAAGCAGCCTTTAACAGCAAGTTTGGGAGTTCCCTCATACCATATTTGTGTCCCTGGCATATCACACAGCAAAGAAATGGGTTAACCCAAAAACGTGGGTCACAGCACCTCCAAATCTGCTTTTTCATAAGGAGAAAAACGAAGGAGGCGCCTCCCTCCTCCATGTAGATGCATCAGAAGTTTCATTATAAACTGAAAAAAAACCAAAAACCAGCAAGTTTCAGCAGTGAAAGTGAGCAAAGCCCCCCATGGAAGAAGAAAATTGTGGCTTCTTTTTAATTTTTAAACAGAAATAAGGGCTATAACACAGCAGGGTTGGAATAAAATCCTAGAGCATGGCTGCCTCCTGCACTCCTTTCCTACATGCACCAGATGATGGAGGAGTCCTATGTGGGGGGAAAAAACCACATGGTCATGTTATTCAAGTCTACAATCCCAAGAAATGTATGCAGCAGGGGAAGGAGGACAAAAAAAGTCCCAAATAACCTAATAATAATTACATTTTTGCAATATGTGGCTTTACAGCAGAGGTAATAGCTGAACAAGAACAAAAAAAAGCTATACAATGAAGAGCCTAGACCATTTCACAGGTATTTTCTGCTTTTATTTAGGGAAGAGATGACAGAGATAGCAAAGAAATTGCAGCTTAGCCCAACACAAACCTTTAGTTAAAAAAAAAAAAAAAGTAAATTTACAAGAAAAAAAAAAAAGAGTAAGTATTGTAGTCAAACTCCAGCTCATTCAAGGAGAAGCTGGAAAATCTTTTGCAGATTTTTCTTGCAGCTTCCCAGCAGATGAGCAGCTAATGCACCCAAACTGCAGCAAAGAACCCAAACCCAACCCTCTGAAACACCTTTTTTTTTTTTTTAACCATTTTTTGAATGTATGTGAAAATAGCATCTGATGACCAATGCAAACTTTGCTTTCTAGTGGTGCTGCAAGCAGAGCAGACACAGAGGGGGGCCCAAAAAAATTCATGTTGCCCCTTTTTTTTAATATTGAAATGCTATTTTTTCCATCACCAGAAACACTGAAAAGCAGAGATGTGCCCATGCACTGCAACAAAGAGGTGGCACCTGCCCACTGAATTTCCTGACTAGTGACACTAGGAAGAGAAAGAGGAGTTTTAAATAGAAACCTCCTTGTAAGTGTTAAATCAGATTAATTTAACTCTTTTGCATTATTTTAATCTTGCATAGCAGCATTTGCAAGGCAGGCAGTAAAAAAAAAAAAAAAAAAAAAAAAAAAAAAAAAAAAAGATGAAAAAAAAAAACTATGATTCTTATCTTGACCATATTCCTCCAGAAACACACAGCATTATTAAAATCCACAAATAACCTTCCTGACAGCAAAAGGACACACACTCCTTCAGAGAAGGGTGATAGCAGGAATTTTATATGTACCTTTTTGGGTACTAGATATCATGAGACAGGCATGAGCTTCCCTTCTTGCAATGCTTAACACCACTGCTTGCAATGCCAACACAATCTTGTGGCCAGGTTTTATTGGTATGTGTCAAAAAATATGCTGGAAAAAAAGAATAAAATGCCATTTGTAGGGTTGGTCATGCCAATGGCATCCTGGCCTGGATCAGGAACAGTGTGGCCAGAAGGTCCAGGGAAGGGATTCTGCCCCTGTACTCAGCCCTGGTGAGGCCACAGCTCGAGTCCTGTGTCCAGTACTGGGCCCCTCAGCTCAGGAAGGAGATTGAGGTGCTGGAGCAGGTCCAAAGGAGGGCAGCTGGGCTGGTGAAGGGATCCAGCACAAGTCCTGTGAGGAAGGGCTGAGGGAGCTGGGGCTGTTCAGGCTGGAGAAGAGGAGGCTCAGGGGAGACCTCATCACTCTCTCCAACTCCCTGAAAGGAGGTTGGAGCCAGGGGGGGGTTGGTCTCTTTTGCCAGATGACTTTCAACAAGACAAGAGGGCAGGGTCTCAAATTGTGCCAGGGGAGGTTTAGGTTGGATACTTGAAAAAATTTCTTTATGGAGAGGGTGCTCAGACATTGGAATGGGCTGCCCAGGGAAGTAGTGGATTCTCCGTGTCTGGAGATATTTAAAAAGAAACTGGATGTGGCACTCAGTGCCATGGTCTAGCAACCGCAACAGTGGTTCAAGGGTTGGACTCGATGATCTCTGAGCTCCCTTCGAACCCAGCCAATTCTATGATTATGTGATTCTATTCTATGCTGCTGGAGGAGAAGTTCTGTGCTTTCTCCTGCAAGCAGTGAAGTGGAGGCTTCATTTTGTGAGTTAAGCTCACGTTTAAATATCTGGATGAAATTTAGACCAAATGAATCAAAGGCAGCCACTCTCATGGGGAGGCAACACCAACTGCATCCCAGTAAGACTTGATCATCCATCCCCTTATCCATCAGGTTTCCTGGGAAGCAGACCTGGATGCACAAGTCCTTTCCGCTGGGAGCAGCCTCTGTGCTGATGATGACAGCTCCAAGCCACCAGTAAGAAACTCCTTCTGCCCACACAAAGCTCTCAGGTGTCAGAGATTTCCCTGGCAGCACCAGAAGCCCTGAGAAGGTCCAGAAAAAGCCAACTGAAAGCCAAGTACCCACCCTGCTGCTCCTCAAGCCAACTGAAGTGTAGGAATGCTGATAACAAAGATGGGAAAAGTTGATTAGATTTTTTTTTTAAGAGTTATTTCCATTTTCATAGAGCTGAGTGAGATTATGGTAGAGGCAGGGAATCAAAAGTATTATTTTTATCTTGATATTATTTACCCTTTCACACTTGCTATTTAAATATTCCTGAATTCCCAGAAGAACCAGCAGTTCAAAATACCATTTGGTATAAATACCATTTGATATCAAAATATATTTGATATATATTTACAAGCAAGGGGAAGCACAGACACATTCATTTTCAGCTTGCCTACTTCTTTATTTTGTTTTGCTTTTTTTAATTAGATTTTAAGAGCTGTAACATTGATGTGCAAAATTATCAGGGCACAGAAGTATTATTTCTCCTCCACCCTCAGCAGAGCATCTCCAGCTCCAGTACAGGCATCTTACTGGCAAGAAGACCCTGTCAAACCAGCAAGTTGCATGGTAAGGGGTAAATTATGAGAGGCTTAAAATAAGTGAAAAAATAAAAACCACCAAGTGATTTCTGAGAAAAGAAATAAGGTTTCTTGAACAAGACAGGGTGGGAATAAAAGATTTTAATGTGAAAATCTCTGTTCTGCCCATCTCTGCAGCCAAGCTCAGCTCCATGACCTGCAGTCATTGCACAAAAGACAACCTTAGATGCCAGGGAAACCACAGTGGGACAGTGAAACTATGAAATTTCTCTCAACCAAACAATTGCCAACAGTCCTCTAGGAGGGAGACACTGAATCTGAAAGCTCACTCTTCTTTTGGATACCATGGCAGGAGGAAGAAACAAGATCTGACCCAGGAGCCAGGAGTGTAGCAGGACATGTGGTGGCACTGCTCAGCTTCTCTGATGTCCATCAAAGCCTCATCAGCAGTGGTTGTGATGTTTTGTTGGTTTTTTGTTTTTTTTTTAATTTCATTTCTATGCACAAACAAATCGGCAAGACAGGAGGCCAGCCTGGAGATGAGATGAAAAATGACATTGCAGCTGAAAAAGACACCAGAGCAGGAAGGCACCAAGGGGCCAGACAGCAGCTGGCCTGAGGCATCAGGGATTTAAGGACCTGAACCATCATCAGCTCCTAGACCAAGGCAAACCAGACCCAACAAGGCAGGATTTAATTTACAGACTTATTGCAAAGGGAAAAACCACCTTGGAAAAAAGGGATAAAAACTGGATAAAACACCAACCTTATTGCTATTGACATCAGATGAAGAAAATGAGGGAAAACCCCCTCCCCTACTTCAGCTCAGCCTTCCCAGACCCATTCCATGCATTCCACAGGCAGTAAAAATTTAGGAGGAAGCATGAAAAGCAAAATTTCAGGTCACCACTCCACACCATACCCCTGGGTGTGCAACCAGATGACCACTTGTTTCTGCAGCTCTCCCAGGCACGAGGATGCAGCTCAAGCTGCAGATGTCACAGTATATTTCCAGTGCAAACAAGCATGGCAAGGGGTAAAAAAGGGGGTTTGGAAGCATGGCTTTGGGTTTTTTTTTTCTTCATTGGAAAAACGAGAGTGGTTTTAGGGGTCCAAACCCCCCTGGCTTTTTGATATGGACACAAAGACACTGAGCAGGTCAGTGGAAACAAAAGATTTCCCCAGCAAAGTCCCCTCCAGCTGCAGGCAGAGGTTACTTGCACCCCCCAAGCTGGGATGAGTTTTTTATTAAAAGCTTCAAAGCCCAAATATTTGGAAGTAAAAAAAGCAAGACCACCACCAAAAAGTTTCTACAAAGCCAATCAAGGAATATCACAGGTGCTTTATAGACTTCAAAGTGGTTTCTTTTCCTCTCCTCAAAGCACTTCCAAAATCATCCCACTGACTCAGTTATGGCTAAAGCCTCCTGAATTAACCTGGAAAGAAAAAATAATAAAGAAATGTTCTTTGGGAGGTTAAAACTCAGCCATCACCCTCTTAGTGAACTCAAATGGTGGTCACAGAGCTGTCCCCAACGTTGCCATCACTCTGGAGGTTGACACATCCACGTTTTGTTGTCTTTAAGCAACCAGGGGACAGTGTCACAGTGAGAGCTGGTGATGGAGAGGGGACCTCCTGCCTGGTACCATCCACGTGGGACACAAGTGAGGTCTTTAGGAGTGCACAGCAGCCACATCTCTCCTTACTCACACCCCTGTCACAGGCCAGCCCTGTCCCCAAGCTGCACAGACACCCCTGTGCCAGGCCACCTCTGTCCCCAAGCTGTACACACACACCCCTGTCATAGGCCAGCCCTGTCCCTAAGATCCACAAATAACTCGTGCCAGGCCAGCCCTGTCCCCAAGCTACACACACACATCATATGTCTGGCCAACTTTGTCCCCAGGCTGGACACATTCTTGTCACAGGCCACTTTTGTCCCTAAGCACCACACACACACCCTGTCACAGGGCACCTTTGTCCCCAGGCTCCACACACACCCCTGTGCCAGGCCAGCCCTGTCCCCAGGCTACACACACAACCTGTCACAGGCCACCTTTGTCCTCAAGATCCACACACACCCCTGTGTCACCCCTGTGCCTGAGCTGTACACACACCCCTGTCACAGGCCACTTCTGTCCCCAAGATCCACATACACCGCAGTGCCAGGGTAACCCTGTCCCCAACCTGCACATACACCTCTGTGCTGGACAAGCCTGTCCCCAAACTACATACACACTTGTCACATGCCAACCCTGTTTCCAGGCTGTACACAAAGCCCTGTGCCAGGCCAGCCCTGTCCCCAAATTGTACACACACAACCTGTCACAGGCCACCTATGTCCCCAGTCTCCACACACACCCTGTGCCAGGCCAGCCCTGCCCTCAGGCTGCACACACTCTTGTCACAGGCCACTTTTGTCCCCAACCTGTACACACAGCCCTGTGCCAGGCCAGCCCAGTGCCCAAGCTGTACACACACACCCTGCCTCAGGCCACCTCTGTCACCAAGCTCCAAACACACCATATGTCAGACCAAGTCTGTCACCAGGCTGGACACATTCTTGTCACAGGCCACCTTTGTCCCCAAGCTCCACACACAACCCAGTGCCAGGCCAGCCCTGTCCCTAAGGTGCACAAACAACTCGTGCCAGGCCAGCCCTGTCCCCAGCTGTACACACACAGCCTGTGCCAGGGTAACCCTGTCCCCAGGCTGTCATCACTCTTTGTCACAGGCCACTTTGGTCCCCAAGCTCCACACACACACACCCTGTCACAGGCCAGCCTGTCCCCACACTACACACACCCTGTTACAGGTCACCTCTGTCCCCAAGCTCCACACACACCCCAGTGCCAGGGGAACCCTGTCCCCAGGCTGTCATCACTCCTTGTCACAGGCCACTTTTGTCCCTAAGCACCACACACACACCCCTGTCACAGGCCACTCTTGTCCCTAAGCACCACACACACCCCCTGTCACAGGCCAGCCCTGTCCCCAAGCTCCACACACCCCTGTCACAGGTCACCTCTGTCCCCAAGATACACACACACCCAGTGCCAGGGTAATCATGTCCCCAGGCTGTCATCACTTTGTCACAGGCCACTTTTGTCCCCAAGATCCACACACACACCCCTGTCATAGGCCAGCCCTGTCCCCAGGCTGCAGACACACTTGTCACAGGCCACCTCTGTCCCCAAGCTCCACACACACCCTGTGCCAGGGTAACCCTGTCCCCAGGCTGTCATCACTTTGTCACAGGCCACTTTTGTCCCCAAGCTCCACACACACCCTGTTACAGGCCACCTCTGTCCCCAGCCTACACACACACCCTGCCTCAGGACACCTCTGTCACCAAGCTCCAAACACACCATATGTCAGACCAAGTCTGTCACCAGGCTGGACACATTCTTGTCACAGGCCACCTTTGTCCCCAAGCTCCACACACACACACCAGTGCCAGGCCAGCCCTGTCCCTAAGGTGCACAAACAACTCGTGCCAGGCCAGCCCTGTCCCCAGCTGTACACACACAGCCTGTGCCAGGGTAACCCTGTCCCCAGGCTGTCATCACTCTTTGTCACAGGCCACTTTGGTCCCCAAGCTCCACACACACACACCCTGTCACAGGCCAGCCTGTCCCCAGGCTACACACACCCTGTTACAGGCCACCTCTGTCCCCAAGCTCCACACACCCCCCAGTGCCAGGGGAACCCTGTCCCCAGGCTGTCATCACTCTTTGTCACAGGCCACTTTTGTCCCTAAGCACCACACACACCCCCTGTCACAGGCCAGCCCTGTCCCCAAGCTCCACACACCCCTGTCACAGGTCACCTCTGTCCCCAAGATACACACACACCCAGTGCCAGGGTAACCATGTCCCCAGGCTGTCATCACTTTGTCACAGGCCACTTTTGTCCCCAAGATCCACACACACACCCCTGTCATAGGCCAGCCCTGTCCCCAGGCTGCAGACACTCTTGTCACAGGCCACCTCTGTCCCCAAGCTCCACACACACCCTGTGCCAGGGTAACCCTGTCCCCAGGCTGTCATCACTTTGTCACAGGCCACTTTTGTCCCCAAGCTCCACACACACCCTGTTACAGGCCACCTCTGTCCCCAGCCTACACACACACCCTGCCTCAGGCCACCTCTGTCACCAAGCTCCAAACACCCCATATGTCAGACCAAGTTTGTCACCAGGCTGGACACATTCTTGTCACAGGCCACCTTTGTCCCCAAGCTCCACACACAACCCAGTGCCAGGCCAGCCCTGTCCCTAAGGTGCACAAACAACTCGTGCCAGGCCAGCCCTGTCCCCAGCTGTACACACACAGCCTGTGCCAGGGTAACCCTGTCCCCAGGCTGTCATCACTCTTTGTCACAGGCCACTTTGGTCCCCAAGCTCCACACACACACACCCTGTCACAGGCCAGCCCTGTCCCCAGGCTACACACACCCTGTCACAGGCCAGCCCTGTCCCCAAGCTCCGCACACCCCTGTCACAGGTCACCTCTGTCCCCAAGATACACACACACCCAGTGCCAGGGTAACCATGTCCCCAGGCTGTCATCACTTTGTCACAGGCCACTTTTGTCCCTAAGCACCACGCACACTCCCCTGTCACAGGCCAGCCCTGTCCCCAAGCTCCACACACACTCCAGTGCCAGGGTAACCCTGTCCCCAACCTGCACATACATCTCTGTGCTGGACATGCCTGTCCCCAAACTGCACACACACTTGTCACACGCCAGCCCTGTTCCCAGGCTGCACACACTCTTGTTGCAGGGCACCTTTGTCCCCAAGCTGTACACACACCCCAGTGCCAGGCTAGCCCTGTCCCTTAGGTGCACAAACAACTCGTGCCAGGCCAGCTCTGTCCCCAGGCTGTCATCACTCTTTGTCACAGGCCACTTTTGTCCCCAAGCTCCACACACACCCCCTGTCACAGGCCACCTCTGTCCCCAGACTGCACACACACCCCTGTCACAGGTAACCTCTGTCCCCAAGCTCCACACACACCCCAGTGCCAGGGTAACCCTGTCCCCAGGCTGTCATCACTTTGTCACAGGCCACCTCTGTCCCTAAGCTCCACACACACCCTGTCACAGGCCAGCCCTGTCCCCAGGCTGCACCCTCAAGCCGCGCCACCCTCTGTCGCACCGTGCCACGACCCCGTCACTCCCTGTCGCGACTCCATCCCCCACTGCCGCACCGTGTCACGACCCTGTCGTGACTCCGTCCCCCACCGTCGCACCCGAACCGAACCGAACCGAACCGAACCGAACGACGACGACGGGGAGGCCCCAGCGCGCGCCGCCGCCTCACCTGCCGCCGTGAGGCCGCCCCGTGCCGCCGGCACCCAAACATCACGTGACCCGGGAGGCAGTGCGGGGTTGGCGGGGCCGGGAATGGGAGGGGGAAAGGCCCCGCCCCCTTTTTGATCACGTGCCCTCACCCCTCACCCCACCCGCCGGAGTCCTCAGCCCGCAGGAGCCACCGCCCGCACCACCCATCCGGACTACAAATCCCAGCAGGCACCGCGAGGTAAAGCCACGCCCCCCCAGGTTTCCCCGCCCCCTAACGCATATTGACCAATCACCGCTGGGAACGGCCCCCGAGGTCCCGCCCACCGCCCTCACCCCCTCAGCGCCGCCCTCGTTCCCCTCAGTGCCTCAGGCGTCGTCTCCGCAGGGAGGTCTCTGCGGAGCGCGGTTTCTCCGTCGCTCTTCTCTCCTCATGGCTGTTTCTCCTCCCTTTAAACTCTAAGTAGGGACCCACTGGCGTCCCTAGGGCTCACCGAGTCCTCACCTTCCTCTTCAGCCCATCTCCCCCTCTCCCCACTGCCAGTTTCCCCGCCTGCCTCATCCTCTCATCCCCTCACGACCTCTCTCTTCCCCTTCTTAGGGATCCTCCTAAGATCCCTCTGCCTCTTCTGTGCTGTAAGAAAACGAAGTACTTCCCTTTCCTGCCTCCTAATCTTCCCTTCTTCCTTCTCAGGCCTGTCACTCCAGCCATAGAATCGTAGAACAGTTTGGGTTGGAAAGGACCTTAAAGACCATCGAGTTCCAACCCCCCTGCAGGGACATCTTCCACCAGACCAGATTGTTCCAATGCTCCATCCAGCCTGGCCCTGAACATTGCCAGGGATGAGATGTCCCATCTCAGTCTTGCCATACCCCACCAGCCCTCTTGCTCCCCTCCAATATATATACATAAATATAGATCTTTATTGAAAACAGCTAACATTTGGGAGTCTGGATTGATGGGAAGCTGACCATGAGCCAGCAGTGTGCCCAGGTGGCCAAAAAGGCCAATGGCATCCTATCCTGGATCAGGAAGAGTGTGGCCAGCAGGTCCAGGGAAGGGATTTTCAGCCCCTCCCTGGCTCTCAACAGCTTTCCCTGGACACACAGGAGCAGCACAGCACAGGGATGGCTCTTCCATGGAATAGGCTTGAGCATTACTAAGCATCTCTGTCCTTCAGAGGACAATGATGCTCAAAAGAGCAAAATTATGATAATCAATCACCTCTGTCCTTCCACACCTTGAGTCCTGTGTCCAGTTCTGGGCCCCTCAGTTCAGGAAGGAGATTGAGGTGCTGGAGCAGGTCCAGAGAAGAGCAAGGAGGCTGTGAAGGGATCCAGCACAAGTCCTGTGAGGAAGGGCTGAGGGAGCTGGGGGTGTTCAGGCTGGAGAAGAGGAGGCTCAGGGGAGACCTCATCACTCTCTCCAACTCCCTGAAAGGAGGTTGGAGCCAGGGAGGGGTTGGGCTCTTTTCCCAGCCAACTCTCAGCAGGACAAGAGGGCAGGGTCTCAAGTTGTGCCAGGGGAGGTTTAGGTTGGATATCAGGAAGAATTTCTTTATGGGAAGGGTGATCAGACATTGGAATGGGCTGCCCAGGGAAGTAGTGGATTCTCCGTGTCTGGAGATATTTAAAGAGACTAGATGTGGCACTGAGTGCCATGGGCTGGGAACCACAGGGATTGTATATCAAGGGTTGGACTTGATGATCTCAGGCTCCTTTCCAACTTGGCTGATTCTGTGATATTTTATGGTATCTCAGCTGCCTCCCCTCAGGACTCCAGCCACAAGGACCTGCCCAGTGAGGAGGCTCCAGGGTGGGATTGTGAGGGATGTGGTGAGCATTTGATTTCATCACCTGAGGAGTCCTTCTGATTAGTGACAGATTAACTAATTCTCCTTTATTCTTTTATCTTTAGCAGATACTCTGCTTCTCCTGTGACCAGCATAAGCTCTTTCCAGGACAGGTTTGTGCCCTCCTCTGAAGTCACACAGTGCCTTAAAGCACCACACACAGGAGGAGAAATAAATAAACACAAATCACCACCTTGCTGCTGCTGGACCTGCTGATACTGTTGAAAACACCCCAAATAACCAACCTACACTGGAAGTTCACCAACGCAACGGTTTAACAGAGCAATCAGGACGTGAGGTCAAACTCACATTGTACCTGGGAGGGATTTGCTTTTTATTTGTGAAGTGACAGCAGTTTTACTTGGTGGTTGGCTTTGCAAAAGGGCTCATAAACCAAGGATTTTCTTGATAGGGCCTTAAAACAACAATTCATTTTAACAAGAGGTTGACAAGCCAACTGCCTTTTCAGAAATGTAGTTCTGCACCAGTAGCCCTGCCAAAAAAAGTTTTAAAAGGGCTGAGGGGCCACCTCAGCCACCATAAACTTCAGGGTTTTACAGCACCAGAGCTCTATCAGAGCAGTTTCCTCGATTTCTTGCTGCACTGCTAAGTCATTTATTTTTCTGAACTCTAAAGAAATTCCCTTAAGAAAAGGGCCCTAAAAATGCATTGATCACAAAATGCAGCTGTACTGCTTGCCACGTGAAAAATCCTGAACACAGTTACATGTGTAACATCCTGAGACCTGCTTTTGGGGCAGTTTGGGGAGGAATGGAGAGCAGGTTAATCATAGAATTGGCTGGGTTGGAAGGGACCTCAGAGATCATCAAGTCCAACCCTTGATCCACTACCACTGTGGTTCCCAGCCCATGGCACTGAGTGCCACATCCAGTCTCTTTTGAAATATCTCCAGGGATGGAGAATCCACTACTTCCCTGGGCAGCCCATTCCAATGTCTGATCACCCTCTCCCTAAAGAAATTCTTTCTAATCTCCAACCTAAACCTCCCCTGGCACAACTTGAGACCGTGCCCTCTTGTCCTGCTGAGAGTTACCTGGGAAAAGAGCCCAACCCCCCCCTGGCTCCAACCTCCTTTCAGGGAGTTGGAGAGAGTGATGAGGTCTCCCCTGAGCCTCCTCTTCTCCAGACTGAACACCCCCAGCTCCCTCAGCCTCTCCTCATAGGATCTGTGCTCGAGTCCCTTCACCAGCCCAGCTGCCTCCTTTGGACCTGCTCCAGCACCTCAATATCCTTCCTGAACTGAGGAAGAAGCATGGAAGAAGTATCCATGCAAGAAGCATGGATTACAGTTCAAAACCACTGTGCAAAACTCAAGGCATCCGAGTATTTTTCAGTACAAATCATGTCTACTTTTGTGAAAGTAAATTTAAAAAAACCAAATATATACATATATATAAATGAACATGAGCTGATATAAGACGCAGAAAAAAAAAAACTATTCCAAGGGGCAGCAATCATAGAAATGACACTGAGATAAAACTCATATGATTGCTTTGGTTTGCAGCCTGCAGCTTGCTGGTTTTGCAGTTTTTAGTTGAAGAAATACTGCTTAATCAATAAGTGGGTTATTCATAAAGTAGTAAAACCATGCATTCTCTTGGGACATTTTTCTTCTGAGGGGTTTGGGTTTTTGCAAGCTTTCATATTGTGCACATCAGGACTGGTCCTTTATTGATCTGTAACAGCTTTCAAAAAGGAAGCAAGAGTAGGGTCTTGGCATGGCATGGAAATTGGGGCTTTTATGTAAGCAGGCAAGGCAAATTCTACCTTTTAAGTTGACACTTCCTCTGAATTGATGTCCTGGTTTGGGCCAGGATAAAGGTGATTTTCGCTCTTGTACTTTTGCTTTTAGCTAAGTCTCTTGTAAATAGCTGCACTTGCTGAAATGAACAGCAAGTTTCTCAGACAGTGTCTGCTTCTAGGACTGATAACACTTGATGTTTAGAGTTACTGCTAGAGACTGGTATGCAGAGCCAAGGCCACTGCTCAGCTCTGAGGAACATTTTGCCCTCCAGAAGGAGTCAAGAGGTCCCACCTGCAGCCCTCCTTTGGGGAGGAACAGACAAGAGAAATGGCCAGAATTGACCAAACAGAGGATTCCATCCCATCCACCTCATCCTCAGGAGAAATTGGAGGGATCACCAGGGTCAAAGCCCTTCCTGCTTCCCCTTCTTCCCCTCTCCCTGTTTGTTTCAGCATCCTGGGAGGATTCCATCCCTTCCTCTGCCTGTGCTCCTGATCCATGCCAGCCTGAATCTGTGTGTTCCTGCCTCCAGCTCCCCACTGCTGCTGACCCCAGGAGTCCAGCCTGGACTTTCCCAGGGCTGCCCTGCAGCCTCGGTGGGGATGGGAGAGTTATTGGGGGAAAGGGGGGAGGAACCTGGGATCCATTTTCCTGGATATTTGTATAGATTTGGTAATTTTTCCTATTTATCATTACTGTTTCATTAAAGCTCTGTAGTTTAGTTTCCAACCCATCAGTCTCTCTCCCTTATTCTCTCTCCTTTCTTTATCAGGGAGGAGAGAGAGATTAATAGAGAGCATCTGTCACTCGGTTTAATTGCTGGGTCAGTGTTAAACTGTGACAATTGGGACCCCAAAAAAAAAAAGAAAAAAAGCTACAAACCATCTTTACTCCATCCCATAGCAACAGCATCTACAAATCTGAAAAAAAAACAACCCAGTCAGCTGAATGGGGACCAAAATCCCTGAGGGCCAAATCTTTTTTTTAAACAGTTTAGCCCTTGTGTTTCTCACCCTTTGCCCATCTGCTGTGTGGCATTTCCCAAGGTGGAAGCTGGGATTTCATTCCAGGGTGAGGAAAACTCACAGAGGTTGGACCTGCATTCCTGGAGGACTTTGGTGAAGGTGTCTCAGGGGTGAAGTTCCTGTTTCTGCTTTGGAAAACTGCCCAGATTCCTCTCCAAAGATAAAGTGGGATGCATCAAGAGCATCTCTATCTGCATTTAAATAAACTCAGCAGTGATGCTTTCACCTCTTCCCTGCTGAGATGATTATCCAGTTAGGTTGACTGTGTCTTCAGGGGATTCCTTCCACTGTTTAGAGTTTCCAGGAGCTCCCTTTTGGCTCATTGGTTTGTTTTGTAAATCCTCTTCAATCATCATAACCTCTTAATAGCTACGCTATTAAAGTGTGTGTATAAAGGTTATCCTGTTGTCCTTTTGGTTACTTTTTCCTAAGCTGTGTTGATTTAAATTTGCTGTAGCAACACCTCCTGGCCTTCCATCAACCTCTGTTGCCACTGCCATTTCTTTTTGTCATCTCAAGGATTTCTTTCTTTGACTTATGAGAATAATAATGCTTTTATGAATTTTTTTCAAGGATTGTATGGGCAATTCTAAAGTAAGCCAGTCAAAATATCAAACATATTAAATATTTTTAATATATTAAATACTAAATATTAATATTAAATATTACAAAATATTAAAAGAACAATCTCCTATTGAGTGTCAGCATATGAAAAAATCCCAACAGCATAAATTTGTGTCTCATCCTATCACATATTTACATATTTACCTATGAACCACTGAGGTTCTGTTCGGCTTCCATTCCTCTTAAATACCTCAGGACTTTTCCACAAAGCAGGAGAACACAAAGAGTAACTTGCACAAAGGCTGAAGGATCATCACGTGGCTCTCTCAGGCTGCAATTTGTTTTGGGATCTTCACACCATTTCTTAGAAAACTGAAGATCCTCTTAATTTTTTTTTTTTTTTTTTGGAGAGCAGCCAGGCAGAGAGGGACCTTGGAGTCTGGATTGACAGGAAGCTGAACATGAGCCAGCAGTGTGCCCAGGTGGCCAAGAAGGCCAATGGCATCCTGGCCTGGATCAGGAACAGCGTGGCCAGCAGGTCCAGGGAAGGGATTCTGCCCCTGTACTCAGCCCTGGTGAGGCCACAGCTTGAGTCCTGTGTCCAGTTCTGGGCCCCTCAGTTCAGGAAGGAGATTGAGGTGCTGGAGCAGGTCCAGAGAAGAGCAAGGAGGCTGTGAAGGGATCCAGCACAAGTCCTGTGAGGAAGGGCTGAGGGAGCTGGGGGTGTTCAGCCTGGAGAAGAGGAGGCTCAGGGGAGACCTCATCACTCTCTACAACTCCCTGAAAGGAGGTTGGAGCCGGGGGGGGTTGGGCTCTTTTCCCAGGCAACTCTCAGCAAGACAAGAGGGCATGGTCTCAAGTTGTGCCAGGGGAGGTTTAGGTTGGATATTAGAAAGAATTTCTTCATGGAGAGGGTGATCAGACATTGGAATGGGCTGCCCAGGGAAGTAGTGGATTCTCCGTGTCTTGGAGATATTTCAAAAGAGACTGGATGTGGCACTCAGTGCCATGGGCTGGGAACTGCAGCTGTAGTGGTTCAAGGGTTGGACTTGATGATCTCTGAGGTCCCTTCCAACCCAGCCAATTCTATGATAATTTTTCTCCTCCTTTTGATTGACTGGAAGTGTTGATAGGTTCAGGAAAAGAGAAGTAATTAAATATCACATCACCAGAAAGCATCAATGACTGCTTAATTTATGCCATGAGCATGCAGTTGCTGGGCCTCTCCCAGTAGCCACGTAAACCCAGCAGCAAAGCTTTTCTCTTACAGCAGCAGGGGAAGAATAAAGAGCAATTTCTTACCACAATGACATGAAAAAGGAAGCCTGAATACTTGTCTGGAGCATGCACAAATAAATTTCTCCAGATTTTCAAATAGTTGAGGAATTAGAGTAGACTAAAAAAAAAAAAAACAAAAAACCTTCTGTTCTGAAGTTTCTTTCTCAATTTGATCTGATTTATTTTCCTTTTCAGATCTCAGTGATGAATTATGCCTCACACATCCTCTTTTTAACAGCTCCTTGTTGTGCTTTTTTTTTTCTCCTATTTTCAGTATCTGGGGTCGGGTTTTAGTTCTTCTGAAGACTGCCAGACAAAATACAGATGTTTTGCTTTGGTTTGAGTGTTGGTTGTTTTTTTTTTGAGCAGTACTTAACTTTTCAAACCTGAATTAATTCGACGATCAAACAGTTGAAATAGATTTTGTTGGGTTTTTTTTTTTTCCTTTTATAAAAATGCTGTTTTCTCATCAAATGCCTTATAAACCAAACCAGTCAACTGCAAGGAGCTCAGGAAGAAATAGATATTGGGCCGAATGTTTCACAAAGCTGATTCTTATTTCCCATTTCCAGAGATCCATGACGGTGACCTCAGTTCCCTGAAAACTACAGCTCAGAGAACTTCTGGCAGCATATCTGTATGTTGTTACCTGCAAACAATTTAATAAAAAATATCTTATAACACCAATAAAAAGAGGCTGGAGAATGCCAGGTAATACCTGAACAACCTTATTTCTGTCTATTTAAAATCCAAGAGAGACTTGAATGCCTAGCAGATTATGACATAAAACAGATGTTTTCTTCATATCCCAAGCTGGTGACTATCTGGCACCTCCATGAGGAGGAATCATGAGCCGTAAAGAGCCAATTTTCAGTATTTTTCACTACATTACTGCACGTTATACCCAGGCACATCTGCAAGAGCTGCAGATTTTAGCACCATGATCTCTGGATTTGTTTTAGCACCACTTGATTTGACCCATCTTTTTTTTTTAAGAACTGTATTACTGGTCTCAAATGAGGAAAATTTGGACACCCCCTGCCCTGGAATGCTGTGTCCAGCTCAAGAGAGACAGGGATCTACTGGAAAGAGTCTACCAGAGAGCTATGAGGATGATGAAGGAACTTGAGCATCTCCCCTGTGAAGAAAGAGTGAGAGCCCTGGGGCTGTTCAGCCTTGAGAAAAGAAGGCTGAGAGGGGATCTTATCAATATCTACAAATATCTGAGGGGTGGGTGGCAAGAGGAAGGGGCCAGTCTCTTTTCAGTGGTGCCCAGTAATAGGACAAGGAAGAATGGATTTAAACATGGGAAGTTCCACCTTAGGAAATTTCTTCACTTTGAGGGTGATGGAGCCCGAGCTGCCCAGAGAGGTTGTGGAGTCCTCTGGAGCCTTTCCAACCCCCCCCCCGGATGTGTTCCTGTGTGACCTGCCCTGGGTGATCCTGCTTTGGCACAGGGATTGGAATAGATGATCTCCAGGTCCCTTCCAACTCCTAACATTCTATGATTCTAAAACAAAAGCCCTAAACCAACAAAAAAGAAAAAAACCCCAAACACTTTGCATCTAAAGCGGTGATAAGTCAAACACCTCATCAATAACTCATGCCCAATGCTCTCAGTAATCCCAGCAATCAGTTTTGTTTATGAAAGCTGGAGATTAAATTATGAAATTATTAAATCCTCACCACTCTGAGCAGGGGTGACAAGTGGCACCAGAAAGTTGACAGAGCTAAAGGAGCACATGCTGAGTGCAGCAGATGTGACACAACAGAGGGGACCCAGGGTTAAATCAAGCTGCTGGGGAGGAAATGTTGGAGGTTGGAACAAATCCCTCATCCCTGTTAACTCAGTGGCAAAGCAGTGCTTATAGTTTACTCAGTTCAGTAAAATGGGGAGGAAAAACTGATCGGTGCAGGGGAGATGTGGTTCAGCAGTGAGGAGAATCATAGAATTGGCTGGGTTGGAAGGGACCTCAGAGATCATCAAGCCCAACCCTTGATCCACTGCCACAGTGGTTCCCAGCCACTGGCACTGAGTGCCACATCCAGTCTCTTTTTAAATATCTCCAGGGATGGAGAATCCACTACTTCCCCGGGCAGCCCATTCCAATGTCTGATCACCCTCACAGTAAAGAGATTTTTCTAATCTCCAACCTAAACCTCCCCTGGCACAACTTGAGACCATGCCCTCTTGTCTTGTTGAGAGTTGCCTGGGAAAAGAGACCAACCCCCCCCTGGCTCCAACCTCCTTTCAGGGAGTTGTAGAGAGTGATGAGGTCTGCCCTGAGCCTCCTCTTCTCCAGGCTGAACACCCCCAGCTCCCTCAGCCTCTCCTCATAGGTTCAAGGAGAACATCACAAAGTGAGCTAAGGGAGATTTCAGCTGTCAGGATTCTGCCCTCTGATGCCTAAAGGCACCAAAGTGCCCAAAGGAGAACTGAAAATTTCCTTTTTATGATGCACTTTTGAAAGCAGTATAGAACATCATTCAGAACAAGGAAATCTGTTGCACAAGTAGGTACCTAGAAATAGGAGAAAAGAGAAAGAAAAAGAGGAAGAAAAGAAAAAAAGGAGAAAGGGAAGGGAAGGGAAGGGAAGGGAAGGGAAGGGAAGGGAAGGGAAGGAAAGGAAAGGAAAGGAAAGGAAAGGAAAGGAAAGGAAAGGAAAGGAAAGGAAAGGAAAGGAAAGGAAGGAAAGGAAAGGGAAAGGAAAGGGAAAGGAAAAAGGGAAAAGAAAAGAAGAAAAGAAAAAAGAAAAGAAAAGAAAAGAAAAGAAAAAGAAAAGAAAAGAAAAGAAAAGAAAAGAAAAGAAAAGAAAAGAAAGGAAAAGGAAAAGAAAAGAAAAGAAAAGAAAAGAAAAAGAAAAGAAAAGAAAAGAAAAAAGAAAAGAAAAGAAAAAGAAAAGAAAAGAAAAAGAAAAAGAAAAAGAAAAGAAAGAAAAGAAACCTTGTGTCTAAAATGTGTATTTCTCGTGTAATTCCACATACAAAAAATGTTTGTTTCATTGCCTGATTTTAATACCAATTTCCCACTCTCAGAATCAAGTCTCTGTTTGGTTGTTGTTATTCAAGCTGCAGTTGGTACCGCTGATGGATCAAGAATTGTCTTTTCTGCTTTTGATCTCATCCAGTTAATAGGCTTTATCCTGAATTACAGATTTTGGGGAGAAAGATTATTGTTTTCTACACATTTGTGCTACATCTCTCACTTCCAGTCTGCCAGTGCTGCTGTGCAATCATTCTAAAATAATAATACTGTGCTGAGAAATGTAATAAAATCTTCCATTTCAGACAGAAAGGTTTAAAAAAATGACCAGAGATGAACAGTAGTTTGGGGGAATTCACTGACAAAAGCTTTTTCCATTGTTTATAAGGGCTCAGCTGAACTTCTGCCAATGTTTTGTTCCATTCTGTAAGACAGCCAGAGTCCAAAACACAAGATCCAAAGTCTAGACAACATAGTTATGAACAAAGATTGAAAGAGGTGAGCTTGTTGAATCTAGATAATAGAAGGTCTGGGGAAATGGGAGTTACTGCTCAGATATATGAAGGTTTTCTGCAAAAAAGAAGCAGAAAAAACCCTATTCTTAGAGCCCACTGAGGATTGATCAAGAAGCCATTGGCTTAGATTGCTTGGAGGAGATTTAATTTAGATATGAAAAAGTACTATCCAGTATTAAGCATAGTACAGCACTTGTATGAACCACCTGGGAAAGCCTGGGCTTCTTGCTCCTGGAAGTTTTGAAAACCAGATTGAATCTCCAATCATCTGTGGAAGTGTTTTACATGATGATTCGAGTGATTTGAGGGATGAACCAAATGATCTCCTGAAAAACCTTTCCTAGCTCTCTATATTCTGTGATTTGGACAAGGTCAGCAGGAAGGTCTTTGTTGATTAAGCCTATGAAAAAAATAAAAATCAAAACTGTTTTAACATAATTTTAACATCTTATTTATTTATTTTTAACTGTGCTCTTTCAGAATGCATTTAGCCCACCTTCTAGCATCACCCAGAAGTGGATGTAAAAAAAAATAAAATAATATAAGCACAGGGAAGATCTTTATGATGACTTTTCTCCAACTATTCTCAGCCTAGGGATTTTCTGACCCTCTTGTGGTCCTTGCTGATCCCTTCCTCCAGCTATTCAACTGGATTTAAGACCATAAAAATATCTGTTTGTATTTTTCATGTGTAGGTGAAAGAGACCTGGGGGTCCTGGTAGACAAGAGGATGACCATGAGCCAGCAATGTGCCCTTGTGGCCAAGAAGGCCAATGGCATCCTGGGGTGCATCAGAAAGGGTGTGGTTAGTAGGTCAAGAGAGGTTCTCCTCCCCCTCTATTCTGCATTGGTGAGGCCGCACCTGGAGTATTGTGTCCAGTTCTGGGCCCCTCAGTTCAAGAAGGACAGGGAAGTGCTTGAAAGAGTCCAGCGCAGAGCTACTAAGATGATGAAGGGAGTGGAACATCTCCCTTATGAGGAAAGGCTGAGGGAGCTGGGTCTCTTTAGTTTGGAGAAAAGGAGACTGAGGGGTGACCTCATCAATGTTTTCAAATATGTAAGGGGTGAGTGTCAAGGAGATGGAGTTAGGCTCTTCTCAGTGGTGACCAGTGATAGGACAAGGGGTAATGGGTGTAAATTGGAGCACAGGAGGTTCAAGTTGAATATTCAAAAAAATTTTTTTACTGTAAGGGTGACAGAGCCCTGGAACAGGCTGCCCAGGGGGGTCGTGGAGTCTCCTTCACTGGAGACATTCAAAACCCGCCTGGACACGTTCCTATGCGAGGTACTCTAGGTGGCCCTGCTCTGGCAGGGGGGGTTGGACTAGATGATCTTTCGAGGTCCCTTCCAAGGTCCCCTATGATTCTATGATTCTATGATTCTATGTCTATTACTTGCTGCAAAAAAGACCAATTTCTTTATTTTGAATCCTGTTAGCTTCATTTAAAGGCATTAATCCTTGCATGGGAAGAAACTGAATTGTTACTTCTATGCTCTGCTTCCTACCTTTGAAAAATTATTAATATTGATATTAATATTGATCAAGACCAGTTAAGAAAATAATCTTAGCCCATGGCTGCTTTGAATACTCTTGAAACACGTTTTGTTAGAAAGTTTTTTGGAAATCCAAGAAACTTTTTCTTGCTGGTTATTGATCCCCACAAGCCTGTTAAATCATTTTAAACAAATTAAGAGGTCTCTGAAGTGCCATTTGCCAGAAGTTAAAGCTTTTTACCTTCCTTTCTCAAAGGTTCAGCTAATTTGCCAGGTTCAGGTACCAGGTTTTTCTTGTAATTCCCTGTATCTCTCCTGGGTTCTCCCCAGTTTTCACATATCAGGGAATTTTTCAAGGAAAACTTGCATGTTGGTGTTAATAATTCACATATTTAAATTTCTATTTTCTCCAAAAGTCTTGGGTACATATATCTAGTCCTGCTGGTTTTTATGTGTTTATTTTACCTTTTTAAAAAACAAAACAAAACCAAACAAAAAACCCCAAACCAAACAAACAAAAAACTAAAAAAACTAAAAAAAAAAAAGCAAAACAAAACAAAAAAAAAAACCTCTGTACCTTTAGTTCCATTTCAAGCAGTCTTCTTTCTGAATCTCTTCCCCAAAGAGGGTCTGGGATGTTCATCACCCTGATTTCTTGTGTAGTAACCACCAGTGCAAAGAATTCCTGTGGATACTCTGCAGTGATCTTTCTCCAAGGGTTGGACTTGATGATCTCAAAGTTCCCTTCCAACCCAGCTGATTCTATGACTCTATGATTATTTATCAGTGATTCTTGGTAACAATTGGCCCTGCAGGCAGCTTTTGACTCAGATTTTTTGAAAGAAAAACTTAATATTAGTGTTGTTTCCTTTCATTGGTTGCTCTTCATCCTCCTTTAGCGTGGGTTGTTATGTATTTAGTTCTAACCTGCTAGAATTTCCAGTTCTTTTTGCTTTATTTTGGGTACAGGTTTAGATCTTTGAAAGATGCCTTCTTATTTCTAACATCAGCCTTTACCCTTCTCTTCAGCCATGCTGGATGACTTTTTTTCCCTAGGCTTTTCTATGAGAAAAGAACAGTGGTACAGAGTGAGAGGTTTCCTGACCATCACCCTCCAGTACTTTTCAGCACCAGTAAGGATTTAATTTCTCTAGCTTTCCTTCCTTTCCTTTCCTTTCCTTTCCTTTCCTTTCCTTTCCTTTCCTTTCCTTTCCTTTCCTTTCCTTTCCTTTCCTTCCTTTCCTTTCCTTTCCTTTCCTTCCTTTCCTTTTCCTTTCCTTTCCTTCCTTTCCTTTCCCTTCCTTCCTTTCCTTCCTTTCCTTTCCTTCCTTCCTTCCCTTTCCCTTCCTTCCCTTTCCTTCCCCTTCCCTTCCCTTCCTTCCCTTCCCTTCCCTTCCCTTCCCCTCCCTTTCTCCAAACGTTTTCCTCTCTCATTCCATCCCAAGACTCAATCTGATAGAGTTTCCCATTGATTATTTTCCTGCCACTGGGGTTTTTTTACACATATGTATCCACCTCTCCCTTCAGACTCAAAAAGTGGTTCCACCCTCTTTGTTTCAGAGCTTTTCAGCATTTACACAGCAACACATGTGCTGCCCCTACAGTTTTCAATCTTGACAACCTTTTCAAATGTCAGTCTCTTTGTTTCCCATTTTCTGTTTGATTACTTGCTTCCTGTGACCTATTGTTCATCGAGAGGCACCTCTCTTTGTGCCTTCATCTTTAAGAAATGTCATCCCAAACCATATGCTCTTGTGCACCAGTTGGCTTCCCTCGGTCCTCGCTTTAAAACCCCATTCACAGCCTTCTCCATCCTAAGTGACAAAAACCTCAGATGAACCCCAGCTCTTCTATGCTGGGTTTTGATTCTCTACATGTGGCATATGAGCCTGAAACCATCTGACATTGATTATCTAGCTCTACACCCCTCTTCTTGGCCCTACAACATATTAGGGAGCACTTTGAAGAACATTACCATAGGGGTCCTTTTCTTTGATTTCTTTGGTTTCTTTTTTCTCCTGAAAAAGCTGTCAGCCCAGAGCTTGGACAGGAGCACCCTGTGCTGGGTTAGGAACTGGCTGAAGGGCCGGGCCCAGAGAGTGGTGCTGAATGGTGCTGATCCAGTTGGCAGCCGGTCACTAGTGGTGTCCCCCAGGGATCAGTGTTGGGCCAAGTTCTGTTCAATATCTTCATTGATGATTTAGATGAGGGGATTGAGTCCACCATCAGCAAGTTTGCAGATGACACTAAGATGGGGGGGAGTGTGGATCAGCTGGAAGGCAGGAGGGCTCTGTAGAGGGACCTGGACAGACTGGAGAGTTGGGCTGATTCCAATGGGATGAGGTTCAACAAGGCCAAGTGCCAGGTCCTGCACTTTGGCCACAACAACCCCATGGGGAGCTCCAGGCTGGGCACAGAGTGGCAGAAAGGGACCTGGGAGTCTGGATTGACAGGAAGCTGAACATGAGCCAGCAGTGTGCCCAGGTAGCCAAGAAGGCCAATGGCATCCTGGCCTGGATCAGGAACATGAGCCAACAGGTCCAGGGAAGGGATTCTTCCCCTATACTCAGCCCTGGTGAGGCCACAACTTGAGTCCTGTGTCCAGTTCTGGGCCCCTCAGCTCAGGAAGGAGATTGAGGTGCTGGAGCAGGTCCAGAGAAGAGCAAGGAGGCTGTGAAGGGATCCAGCACAAGTCCTGTGAGGAAGGGCTGAGGGAGCTGGGGGTGTTCAGGCTGGAGAAGAGGAGGCTCAGGGGAGACCTCATCACTCTCTACAACTCCCTGAAAGGAGGTTGGAGCCGGGGGGGGTTGGGCTCTTTTCCCAGACAACTCTCAGCAAGACAAGAGGGCACGGTCTCAAGTTGTGCCAGGGGAGGTTTAGGTTGGAGATTAGAAAGAATTTCTTTATGGAGAGGGTGATCAGACATTGGAATGGGCTGCCCAGGGAAGTAGTGGATTCTCCGTGTCTGGAGATATTTAAAAAGAGACTGGATGTGGCACTCAGTGCCATGGGCTGGGAACTGCAGCGGGAGTGGATCAAGGGTTGGACTTGATGATCTCAGAGGTCCCTTCCAACCCAGCCGATTCTATGATTTTCCAGGAGCCTTTCCTTGCCTATATCCCTGATGCCCATGTGGGCCATGCCCTGACTACTCCCCAGCACTTGTTTCTTCTAACCTTCCAGCTACCTTTGCATTTCATAGCAATAAAAGGTATTGCCTTACATTTTTAAATACATTTACTAGGTAATAACTTCTTTTCCTTCTTTCCTCCAAGCATCTCAATTTTGTTGCACTCGTAAAGAGGGGATTACTACTGATTGATGAGGATTTCTCTAGAGGCAGTGGAGAGGGGGCAAAAAACAAATATCTGAAAAAAAAAATTGCATTGTAAGGAAACACGAACTTTTCAATTTGATTTAAACTTTGTGATGACCTGGAAAGGGGATGAAGTGAGGGAGATTTAAGGATATTAAACTACAAAGCCCAAGAGTATGTACTTTAATTAAATTTAACAGCTTGAATCAACTCCTCCCCTCCTATCTGAATGGCTGGCAGATCTGTGATCATAGAAATAGCCTTTCTTCTGCCCTTATTTATGTTACTAAATCTCTCCTCGAATTTCTCAGTGTCGAGACTGCAGATAGCAACAGTGGGAACAAGAAACAGGACAAGATCTCACACAGACCCACACAAAGCCCTCTGGCTAACAAGGTGCCCATAGCAGAGGTTGCCAGTGCTGATTGGAGCTCTCATTGCTTCTGGCACTGGAGATGAGCTCCACATGAAGAGATTTTAGCAATTATTTCCAGCGTCGTGAGGCAAGTTGGGAGGGTTGCTTTACAAAACGAGCTGCAAAAAGATTTCATAAGGGTTTTTAAATTTTTTTTTTACACACCTGTGTCCCTAAAAGCCAATGCTTTTGTTATTAAATATTAGATACCTAAAAATTTCTCCTCTGCACATCCAGAGGTGCAGATCTCAGCAGATCTGAGTGGTTCCTTGCCAGGACTCCGTGAGATTCATGCCCTTGGCAATCTCTTCTCAAACACCACAATGAAGCTCACCTGGAAAACATGTTCTGGGTGCCTGTAATGATCACCAATGACACTGTCCTTGACTGTCTAGTAACACAAAATCAGTCCTTTTTGCAATATAATAGGGATTATCTCACTTGCTTAGGTAGTGGGTTGCTAGGGCTCAAGTGTCTCAGGTTGGGAGGTTTCCAATCTACCATTCCTATGTCCTAGAAAAATGTTCTAATCATGCAGCTGGGTTAAAGCTGCTTTCTATCCTGCTCAACAAAGCTGAGCCTTTGTGCAGAAAAAAAAAAGTCCTCAGAGCTTCATAAAACCAAAGAAGGAACAGGCAAAAAGAAACATGAAATTGTAGCTCATTAAAGAGGAGATCCTAGGCAACCTCTTGGAAGAGAGGGTAGAAAGGGTGTCAGGACATAATGCTGAGAAACTTTAAAGGAAAAACAAAAAGCTTATGTTGAACATGATAAAGAAGAGGGAGGCAAATGGGATGGAATTGTTTTTCATTTCCCTAATCCTCACTTGGAAAAGCATTTCCCTCTAGGAGATGTCCTACCAAACAATAGAAGTTACCTCCCTCACTGGATGCTCTTTGTAATGTTGCTGTGCCTCATCCTTGCTCCTGAATGGATTGCCTAGGGATTGTAAAATTACTTTGCCTCTCCTCTTAAAAATGTGTTTTTATTAACTGATGTAGTAAGCTACAGCTGTGTATTTTATTGGACAGCTTTTATCACTGATTCTTAGACTGAACATCATTTTTAAATAAATGCTGAATGCAAATAGACCCTGCCTGTCATTATGACAGCTTTGTGGTTTTATTTGTACTGTTATTTGAGTAGGAGAGATGAGCAGGGCTCTGTGCAGTGTGGCTATTTGGAGAGGACACAAAGTAGCACCAAAACTTGGCCTTTCAAACCTGGGGTTTAAGACCTGAATTTGTGTCTGGGCATCTTTTGTACCTCCCACCTATTTTTACTGATTTTCATCCCTTAAGATATGCTAGTTGGCCAGCCATTTCAAATCTATTGTTGTTGGCAGACCTCCAAGGAAGAGGCTGGATGCTGCAAAAAATAAAACTCAAAAACCAATCCCAAAAAAACCCAGCATCCACAATGTAAACTTCCCTCTGCTCCAGAACTGAACAGATGCTCCAGTTTGTGGCCAGGAGGGTACCATGAGCTGGAGAATCCCTCCACCTTGAATTGCCTGAAACTCTTGCAGTCAAGAAGGATGCATGAGGGTGTTAAAAAGGATGTGTTAGGCTTAGGTTTGGCTCAAGTCGAGAGGATGAAGAGTTTTATTCTGCTGGCTCAAATTTCACCAAGAATTTGACTCAGTGATGTAACTCATTCAAATAATGTGTCCCAAATCTATTTATGCTCCCTGTGTATCTGTGCTGCTGAATAACCCCCCCACCACTGATCAGAAGTGGTTTTGCTTTCAGCAGGGGCTCAGCTGCATTTCATTCCTGGTCCAAAGTTAATGTGAAGTCAATGAAAGGACTTCTGCCCAGTCCATGAGTCCTGGATCAATTTCCTCTGTCAGTTCACAGAGTGCTTCTGAATAATTTATGTTGAAGGCTTTATAGAAATTCAAAATTAGTGTTTTCATTTACTTGCATATGGTAAGAATAAAACTTCTCTTCTTCAGAGTGTTTTACTAAGTTATTTATCTGTTTGGAGATTGGAGCTGAAGTCTATTGATCATCCTGATTAAAGGATGTGAAATCAGAGTGAGGCTGGCTCCCTCATTTTAACAGGTTATTGTATCCATTGTATTTTACTCAGATGGATTTGATTAAATGAGATACAAATCTACACACCTGCAGGCCATTGAGATAATACACTACTTGGATGAGCTATGGGAAGAGGAAAGGTAGTAAGGACGTGTGCATTCATCAGGAGGATGTATACAAAAAAGGGAGAATTTTGCAAATGTTTTCACAGTCCTCTAGCTTAAGGTATTAATGGACTGCTGTTTGAATGAGCCAGACCTCTTGACCTTTAACTGATAATCACAGAATGGCTTAGATTGGAAGGGACCTTTGAAATCTATCACTCCAACCTCCCTGCCATGGCCAGGGACACCTCTCATCCAGACAAGGTTGATCAAAGCTTCATCCAACCTGGCCTTGAACACCTCCAGGGAGGGGACATCCACAAGTTCTCTGGACAAACTGTTCCAGAGTCTCAACATCCTTGTACTGAATAATTTCTTCCTAATATCCAGTCTAAACCTCTTCCCCTTCTGTTTAAATCTATTTCTCCTTGTCCTATTGCTGGGCACTCTTATGAAAAGTCCCTCTCCACCCTTCCTGTAGGTTCCCTTCAGGTATTGGAAGGCAGCTCTAAGGTTCCCCTGAAGTCTTCTCTTCTTCATCCTGAACAATCCCAGCTCCCTCTCTTAGCCTCTCCTCTTAGCAGAGGTTTTCCAGCCTCTGGATCATTTTTGTGATCCACCTCTGGATTCATTCCAACAGATCTACATCCTTCTTATGATGGAGACACCAGAACTGGATGCACTATTTGAGGTGAGGTCTCACTGGGGCAGAGTAGAGGGTGACATTCACCTCTCCTAATCTGCAGGACATGCTCCTCTTGATGTATCCTAGGATGTGGTTGGTCTGAGATGCATGAGTGCTCTGTGATCTTGTGTTGAGCTTCTCCTCAGTCAACATCTCCAAGTCCTTCAGGGCTCCTCTCAACTCACTCTGCATCCATCCTATAATTGTGCCTGGAGTTGGTCCAACCCAGATGCAGGACCTTGCACTTGAACTTGTTGAGCATCATGCAGCTGCCACCCATTCCTCAAGCCTGTTAAGGTCCCTCTGGATGGCATTCCTTCCCTCAAGTGAATCTAAATATAATTTCAAAAACTGTAGATAGAAGTGTGGGACAACAAATCCACTTATTTAGAGCTTTTTATATGTCCCCAGTTTAATGTGATGAGCTGCATTAGAGTCCTGGTCCTGTTCCTTCTGCTTCTCAGCTGACCCTGGCTGCATATTCCTTTTGACTGAGCAGTTGTGTAGATGGCGGTAGCAGAAACAGTCACATAGACATATTATTTAGGGATTTTTCTTAGTTAAATTCTTGTCATTGTTAAGTTAATGGTTGGACTCGATGATCTTGAAGGTCTTTTCCAACCAAGGTAATTCTGTGATCCCAAGAAATGGGATCACCTCTTTTGCAGCAGCCTGAAGCTGGGCCAAGTTAAGCATGACATGAAAATGTAACCTCAACACAGGGGATTTTTGGTGAATGGCACCACAGCTCTCTGGAGTTATGGAATTATCAATAATTAGAAGATCTTGCATGGTGCAGTGGTAATTTATATCAGAAGAGATAAAAAGTTCATAAGTATGAACAGCAGTTGCTTTCTTTTTGTCTTCAAGCTGATACTTGCTGATGAAATAATGTATTTATGTTAAAAATTTATTTTAGACTTTAGGAAAATGGTATAGCAGGAGTGGAGGGGAGAGATGTGTCCCATTTTAGGTCAACAATTACAAGGGCCAGTAAATTCTACCTCCTGTTGAATAAGAGAAAATATCCTGACAGGATTAACTCCTGTAAGGAGAGTAGATCAAGCCAAGCAGTTTGTGTAAAGAAATGAACAAAACAGCTGAGACAATGATTAACTTCTGTCTCGAGATAAGTAGGAGACACTGGGGGAGTGCAAACACCTGCACGGAAGGCAGGATGAGGCTGAGGCTGACATAATCAGCAGATAAGGGGAAGACAATTGCAAGGGTCCAAGGGTCCAACTATCCTCGATAACAAGAGGATGAAGTCATCGGAAGTCTGAAGACCCCCCAAAGACCCTGAGACATATCCCTGAAAGAAGACTCCGCCCAGACTC
Source organism: Calypte anna (assembly GCF_003957555.1). Taxonomy (NCBI): domain Eukaryota; kingdom Metazoa; phylum Chordata; class Aves; order Apodiformes; family Trochilidae; genus Calypte; species Calypte anna. The sequence continues at coordinate 148,896,193 of NC_044245.1, forward strand.
CGCCCAGACTCCGCCTGTTATGAATATGTATGTCAGGATGTTGTAACCTCCCTTTTTAATGTATAAATACCCTAACCCTTGCCCTTAACCCTTGGAACTCTTTGTCCAGCGTGAGCTGGGGGTTACCCGGATCCGACAATAAATACCTTTGCTGTTTAAAGGCACAAAACTTTGTCTCTAAACAGTTTTGTTGGCCCTTTTTCGGCTTCACTGTCAGGTATAAAAAAGCAACCATAGGTGACCAACCTGTGTTTTGCAAAGATGAAGTTCATTAGGACACTGAAAATCACCCTAATAGAAAAGTGGGAGTAAGCAGAAAGCTTACAAATGGCCAAAGGATCAACAGAGGAAACTGCATTTTAGAGCTCAAAACCTTCAGGGACGGCACAGGTATTGTTAAAATTAAATTCAAATTAATCCTGGAAAAAAAAAATTAAAATAGAGAGCAAGGATTTCCTCAGTATTTAAGCATAAAAACAGAAAGAAAATGTGAAATAAAAAATATGAGGCAGACATTAAAGAGAATGGAAATATGACCCTTCAGCTAAAGGTCTTACTTCAGCTCAGTATTTTTAGTAAGGACTCTGATGTAGAGCCTGCTGAGGAAAGACAAGATGATTAATGGCAAGAGGACTGTGGACATGGAAATTTCTATTACCAAAGTGGAAACAAAACTCTCTAAACTAGTTTCATTTAGCTAGGGAGAAGGGAGGAGATATGGAGTTGGGTAATCAGCATTCTTGATATTGGAAAAAGCTGGCTCAGGAAATCAGTGCTCCGTCTCTCAAAGCTTTTTAATAAATGTATGAAGTTGGGGGTGGTTTCATCTCTATATCAAATAATAAATATAACGTCCATATTTGAGTGCAGAAAAGCAACCACCCAGCCCCACAAATGTGCAAGCTTTAGAATAAATCTTGAAGAAAACAAAAATGAATGAATAATTAAAGGAAAGAAACAACCACAAGGAGGTGAATATAAATCAAGATGGGAGGAAATACAGATTTATCAAAGGCTGGTTTTGTCTGAGATCTTGCCTGGAAAAGGATAACCAGTTCTTATGGATGGGAAAAATGCTTTAGACATAATCCACTTAGACTTCAATGAAGCAATATCAATATTGTGCCACATGGGATGTTATTAACTGGAGAAAATGTGGATCATTTCCAAAATACTAATGTGGTGAGTAACTACTAAAGAGAAATGACCTGGGGTGCTGTAGAGAAGAGAATGTGTAGTTTGCAGGGCAGCTTTTAGTGGAGTTTCACAATGTTCTGTCTTTGGATTAATCTTATTTAATGTTTCCATTGGTGACCCTGGCTTAAAAAGTAGAAATTTACTAATGAATTTTGTAGACAGAACAAAGCTGGGAGGTACAGGCAATTCAGAAGAGGATTGGAGTCTTAGTGGAGTGAATTGGATGGTGAACTGATAAATATAGTGGTACAAAGAGTAAGGTCATGCATGTGGGGATTAATAACAAGAGAACTGGTTCTAAAGCTGGAGCTTGTCAGTGGAAAATGAGGGAGTAAAAAGGGCATTTTGTGTTTGTTGATCACAGAAGGATAAAATCCTGAAAAAGCCAACATCCCAGGGGAGCCTCAGCTGAGGCATTCTCAGGAGATGTCTTGGATGAAGCTGCATCGAGGCCTCTTCCAGAGCAGTGTAAAAGATCCTTGGCTCCAACAAACAGAGAAATATGACTCCAAGCTTGTGCCATAAAATTCATCCAGGTCAATAAGTGGCATGGAGAGGTTAAACAGATCAAAGAAGCCTGGAAGTGCTTGTGTTTTATATAGCCCAGGAAACTGAAAGCTGAGAGGAAATATGATTATTCTTTGTTACCTGGGGTTCTGTGTCCAATTTTAGACCCCCCAACATAAAAAAGACACAGAACTCCTGGAATGTGTCCAGAGGAGCCACTCAAATGCTCAGAGGGTTGGAGCATCTCCCTGGGAACCAGGCTGAGGGATTGGGGTTTTCAGCCTGGAGAAGAGGAGGCTCCCAGGTGACCTTAGAGCAACCTTCCAATATCTGAAGGGGCTACAAGAAAGCTGGAAGACGGCTTTTTGCACAAGTGTTTAGCAAGAGGACAAGGGGAAATAGTTGAAAACTTGAAACGATGGTTTAACACTTGAAGAGGGGAGATTTAGATCAGATATTAGGAGGAAATTCTTTGCTATGAGTATGGTGAGACACTGGCACAGGTCACTTGGGGAATTTGTGGCTGCCTCATCCATGGAAGCGTTGAAGTCCAGGTTGAATGGGGCTTGGATCAACCTGGGCTGGTGGGAAGTGTCCCTGCCCATGAAGGGGGATGGAACTGGATGAGCTTTATGGTCCTTTCCAGCCCAAACCATTCTGTGATTCTATGATTCTATTACTCTTTAAGTAAATTTGAGGAACACAGAAGGAGAACAGTTATGGAAGAATAAATTGTTCTATTTGAGCATGGATGGATACAGCCTGGAAAGTGTTATGAATTAGGGTGGAAAGCTTTAGGACAGTGTTCTAATTCTGGTAATGGGGACAAAAGTCCTTATTTTCGGGTAGATTTATTAGGGAATGAAAGTTATCACTGGATATGACAGCAGCCATAGTACGGAGTGGGTTTTGATTGCCCAGAAAGATTCCCACTAAACCATGTCCCTCAGCAAGACATCTACACATCTTTTAGATACCTATTGGGATAATGATCCTACCCTTGCCCTGGGCAGCCTGTTCCAGTGCCTCAGAACCCTTTTAGTGAAGAAATTTTCCCTAGTAGCCAATCTAAACCTTCCCTGGTGCAACTTGAGTCCATTTCTCCACGTCCCATTGCTTCTTACTTGGGAGAAGAGACCAATCTCCACCTCCCTACAACCTTCTTCTGGGTAGTTCTAGAAGGTGAGAAGGTCTCCCCTCAGTCTCCTTTTCTCTGGACTAAACAACCCCAGTTCCTTCAGCTGCTCCTCATAACATTTGTTCTGCAGAGCTTTTATCAGCTTCATTGCTCTTCTCTCGACACACTCCAACCTCTCCATATCCTTCTTGTAGCCCAAAGAAGTGGCCCAAAACTGAACACAGGATCCAAGGTGCAGCCTCACCTAAGTACAGAGGGACATATTTATCAATTTAATTAATTAATAATTAATTAATATTTAATTAATATTTAATTAATATTTATCAAACAAGAGGGGAGGATGCCATGTCCTTGTTGAGCTGTCCTTTCCCTTTCCCATTTCTCTGACTAAATGGTTCAGCAGAACATGAAGTTTTTGAGTATGGGACTGACCTGCTGTACAATGCACTTTCTCACATCTTATATCCAAAAAGAAGTGTTTAGAACCAGCCAGGAGAACTCACTCAGCAGTGACCTTGCACCTTTGTTGCTATAAGGGGTAATTTACTCAACCCCTTAGTTTAATGGGTGATTGAAATACAACGTGAGGTTTAATGTCTCACCAAGGACCATCTATAACCTCCTCCTCACCTTCCTGAAATTACAAAAAAAAAACCAACCCCACACTGACAAGGGGAAAATTCATTTTTTTAAGGCACTGCTGGTTTGCTGAGCAATCAGATCATGAATAATTATAGAACATTTTATGAAAGAAACATTTCCTTTTTCTAGACAATCTACATTTGCATCTCCCTACACCGAAGTGTCTTATCCATATCAAAGATGTATCCCACAGGTTAGCCAAGAGAAAGGTGGGATGAACTGTGAAAAAGCAAGAAGAAAGGCTTTCCTCCATGAGAGGGATCAAAATGTCATATTTTGAACCATTTTGACACTGCTGTTTTCCCAGAAGCATCTGGAGGGCAATTATATCCCTTGGAGTTGCTGCAAGCTGGATGCCACCAGGTCACTGTAACCCAGCTGTCTCTGGGGGGAGTGACAACACAGCCATCCTGGGAAGATTTCTGCAGGGTTCACAGGGCAGTCAAAAGAGCTAGGTAAATTTTTTTCACACTGATTGCAAAAAGGAAAATGCTAAAAGCCCAAATCCTTGATAGTGATAGATGATAAATGATTTTCAGAAACCCACGTTCAAGTGACAGTCAGTGGTATTAAAATTCTACCAGGACACAGCCATGTCCTATGAAAAATGATCCATTCAACAGTCAGACTGAAAATAAAAAACACAAAAAAACATTATTTCTTGTTTGGAGAAAAAGACACGTTGAGAAGAAAACCATCACAGCTTCCTTGTATTCCCATAGTGATGAGAGAGGACAATTTGTGTGGTATCCATGGTGTGTGGTAAGCAAGGAAAATTCTTGATATGCAGAAGGCTGAGAGCTGCTATCAGACAGGTTTAGCAGTATAAAAGGAGATCTAGCAATTAAAGAAATTATTCAAAAAGTGTACACACATCTATATTTATTCTCATTTGGGTGAGTCAAGCAGAAGGATGCTCTTTGGTGGGAGGACTTGAAGAGCAGAACTGTGTTCTCCCCTGGTTCAAGCCAAGAATTCCATGCAGAAAAGAAGAAATAAGAGCATGGGTGGGGAAAATGCAGGAGATTAACTCAGGGATGAGAATTAAGGAAGGCACCAAAGGGATGGTTGAAAGAAAGGGGAGATTTTGCCATCCAGGGAATCAGGTGAAGTTCAACCAAGATGCTGCAGAAGAATTGAGAGTAACACAAAACATGTTTTTGCCCTTGATAACTTTAAGCTGATCTTTGGAAGGCACTGATGGGTTCTTTTATTTAAATCAGTAAAAGAAACCCAAATCAAACCAATATCTGAGCATACTTTCAGAGAAAGATCTCTTATTGTGCCAGGACCAGCCCGCATGCCAAATAAACAGCCTAAATATACAGGTTCATAAATCTTGTGTGTGAAATTAAAACAAAGGATGGGACATTGATTTATTACATGTTTGTTTGAAACCTTAAGACTTAGTCTTTAGTTATAATAATGGTGTCCTCTGTGCTCCATAAGAGGGCAGAAGTGCTTGACTTCAATTGTGCTTTCCTTGGGTTTGGTAATTATAAGGTCAGCAGGAAGTGTTCCCAAAACAGCAATCTTTTTGACTCCACTTTTAGATTGTTTCTAGATTCCCATTAAAATCTCATAACTCACTATAAGTTCCCCAAAAGGAAACTGACCTCATGAACCTGAAATATAGCTCTTCTTCCAGGGAAGGATTTTTTTTTTTTTTCTTTTTCAGATTGCCATAAAAATCAAGAGAATCATTTGAGAGCTTTTTAATCAGACTGTGTCTGAAGTACTTCACTAAGTGTTGTTTCTTATTAAGAGTTAATGAAGCACCAGTAATTTTACACTAGATGCAGATATATGCTCCAGTTTATTATAGACATGCTACCCCCCAAAGTGTCATTACTCCTAAAAGTGCAGGACTTTTTTCTATTGTTTTGGGGTTTTTTAATTTTATTTTATTTTTTTCCTATTGTAGTACCTCCAAAACCTCAAGACTTGGATAGCTCCAGTGTCTCTCATGCACACTGTGTGTAGAGAAGGGAATGGATGGGCAAGAAGTCTTCTTTTTTTTATTGCTCAAAGTCCTAGCATGATTCACTGAGCACTGAAGACACCAATTAGAGTGAAAAGTAAGGAAATAAAGTGAGTAAAAAAGCAGGAATGGTAGATAGTGGGTATCATTGAGGGCCAAGATGGCAAAATAATTGTTAATTGAAGTTAATATTGTTGATAAAGTTGAATTGTTAATAAAAGTTAATTGACCTGATGCTCCAGATGACTTCTCCATTTCACATGAGTCCTATCTCTGGGCATCCTAAGACCGTGTGTCATTGAGTTAGTGAATCTTGCAACCCTCTTAACAAAGAAAACTCCTTTCTTGGGGCCAAGAAGTCTCTACAGAGAGGTCTTGAAGAAGATGAGAATGAGTACACTGGGAGAGCAAGACCAACATGGTGATCACTCAGCCCTGGTGTGGCCACACCTCGAGTCCTGTGGGCCCCAGTTCTGGGCCCCTCAGTTCAGGAAGGCGATTGAGGTGCTGGAGCAGGTCCAAAGGAGGGCAACCAGGCTGGTGAAGGGACTCAAGCACAGACCCTATGAGGAGAGGCTGAGGGAGCTGGGGCTGTTCAGCCTGGAGAAGAGGAGGCTCAGGGGAGACCTCATCACTCTCTACAACTCCCTGAAAGGAGGTTGGAGCCAGGGGGGAGGGGGGGTTGGTCTCTTTTGCCAGACAACTTTCAACAAGACAAGAGGGCAGGGTCTCAAGTTGTGCTAGGGGAGGTTTAGGTTGGATATTAGGAAGAATTTCTTTCTGGAGAGGGTGATCAAGCATTGGAATGGGCTGCCCAGGGAAGTAGTGGATTCTCCGTGTCTGGAGATATTTCAAAAGAGACTGGATGTGGCACTCAGTGCCATGGGCTGGGAACCACAGTGGTAGTGGATCAAGGGTTGGACTTGATGATCTCTGAGGTCCCTTCCAACCCAGCCAATTCTATGATTCTATGATCACTGGGTACTGCCCATCCCTGGGATGAAGAAATCTGTCCATCTCCCACCTTTATTCAGGTTCCTTGATGGAAAAGGGCAATGAATTTCCCTCAATGGAGCTAAGGAACAGGGATGAGTTGATTTCTCCATAGTCTTATTCCAGTGCCCATCCAATTCCAGTGCCCATCAGATGCCTTTGATCCTTTTTAAGACTTTTCAGCAATCTGAGCAAGTACATTAAAGGAGCAGCCAGGCCAATGAGATGAAATTACCTTCTCTTTCCTTAGAGGTGATTTCTAAGGAGTTAAGCTTCAAAATTCTCTGGAGGTCAGTATCCCTTTTTTCCTCCTTTGACTGGATAATGAAAAGCCACAGGCCTCACTAATCTGTTGAATTTCAGCTGTGGCAGCTCCCTGAGAAAAGGTGCAGAAGAAATATAAAGAGTCCACACATACTGGAAACTCCCTGGAGAGGAACAGTGAAAATGAGAAGAGGATGTGAAAACAACACGTGGGAAAAAAAAAATAAAATAAAAAACCAGAACACCTGAATTTGAAAGAGAAACCTAAAGGAAACCAGGTAAAAGGAGAGGGAGAGAGTACAGAGATCAGTAGCTCTGTGCCTTTGGTGACTAAAACAACAAAAAATCTGTTCAACTTTCAGCAAAGAACTGAAATTAAATGCCATAAAACACAATGAATAGTGAATGTTGTCTGGAGAGGGTGTGAAAACTCCTTGGATGTGTAGTAAAGACCGAAGGCAAACATGCTCCAGATTGGTGGAGTTATTCTTGATTCTGCATAAGTTGATAGGAAAGGACTAGGGCAGAGTTTCCCAAACTGGGGACAAAGAATACACCTGAGAAGCTTCACTGAATTACTTTCAGCCTTGGTGAGTCCCTCTGCCCTTGTTCGTTGCCATTTCGTCACCAAAAGTTGTTTCTTTGAAAATGGATGAAAAAAACCCAAACAACCTCCCCCCCTCAAGCACATTTTTTTTTTCTTTGAACAAATGCAGACAGCAAGATGAGAACAAAATATATTTTAAGGGAACTTGGGATGAAGGGTGAGGCAGAGGGGTTACTCATCTATTCTAGGAAGGAAAGACAGCTCAATATTAAAAAGTCCAAAAGCTTTGGGAGTCGATGACCTTTAGGTCCATCTCATGGCTTGGAAATCCACTTCTAAATAAATATTCATTGCTGACTCATGCTCTGATAAAACCAGCATATTGCAGTCGTTTGCTGGTGGAGTCTTTTCAGCTCACTCATGGCACATTTACTGCCAGATCATTCCTTTAATCATAGAACAAGAAATGTTACATGTGCTGAACAAATCTCTCATTAACTTGAGCAGGTTACTACTGCAGCTCTGTTGTACTTCAGCTTCTGTTTTTAGAGAAAATCTTGTAACCTATTGGGTCTGTGAGTCACAGCTGACACCACCAGGCTCTGCCAGGAGGAAAACCACAGGCTAGGACTCCAATAATTCCAGGTGCCTACTTATGAAGAAGTCTTCAGAACTTCTGTCCTGGGACAGAGATACCTGCTTTTCATTTTTACTGTGTACAGCAATCCATTGAATGGAGTTTTTTGTTGTTTTTTTTTTAATCCCTGTTAATCTCATAAAAATAACTAAATCCTTCTCAACCTCTGTATAGTGTCACAATTTGGCCCTTTGGAATTGTCAGACCCTGGGGAAATTAAAATGAGTTGGGGCTGCACGTGCTCCTTGTGCCCATCATCCTTGAGTCCTGTGTCCAGTTCTGGGCCCCCCAGTTTAGGAAGGATATCAAGGTCCTGGAGCAGGCCCAAAGGAGGGCAACCAGGCTGGTGAAGGGACTCGAGCACAGATCCTATGAGGAGAGGCTGAGGGAGCTGGGGGTGTTCAGCCTGGAGAAGAGGAGGCTCAGGGGAGACCTCATCACTCTCTACAACTCCCTGAAAGGAGGTTGGAGCCAAGGGGGGGTTGGGCTCTTTTCCCAGGCAACTCTCAGCAAGACAAGAGGGCACGGTCTTAAGTTGTGCCAGGGGAAGTTTAGCTTGGATATTAGAAAGAACTTCTTTAGGTAGAGGGTGATCAGACATTGGAATGGGCTGCCCAGGGAAGTAGTGGATTCTCCGTCCCTGGAGATATTTAAAAAGAGACTGGATGTGGCACTCAGTGCCATGATCTAGCAACCGCAATGGTGTTTCAAGGGTTGGACTCGATGATCTCTGAGGTCCCTTCCAACCCAGCCAATTCTATGATTCCATGATTCTATGATCCTCAGCCTGCCTTCTGAAACCCCCAAAATTTCACTGTCAGCTTAGACAGGGGGAAAATAATTGAATCAAAGAATCACATAAGCATTTTGGTTGGAAAAGACCTTAGAGATCACCAAAACCAACACTTAACTCAGCTCTGCCAACTCCACCACTAAACCACGTCCCTCAGCACCAGATCTACACATCTTTTAAATCCCTCCAGGGATGGTGACTCCACCACTGCCCTGGGCAGACTGTTCAGTGCCTGACAGCTCATTCAGTGAAGACATTTTCCTCATTATCAATCTAAAAATCATTATTTTTTTTCTTTTAAGTTGCCACTGATGTTGTATGAAAGTTATTTTATCTGTATGAACTATTTTTCAGCCATACACACAAACCCGTGCCTTTGGGAATTAGGGCTCTTTGCAAACATTTGCAACCAGCAAAGCCAGAACAGAAATTCCCATCAGCTTTCCAGAAGCTGCAGCTGCAGCCTGATTTTTTTTTTTTTCCTGGGAGACATTGCCTGCATTCCAAAATTCTGTGTACTTGGAAAATTTCCTGGGCAATCAGGGCAACTGGTGCATCAGAAGCTACTTCTGTGCTAGGAACCAATTCAGATGCAGGGTGGATGCATGGGAATTGCCAAACAGGCTTGAACCCTGGAACACACTTATGTGTGAGCTGTGCCTGGGAGATGTTTGGAGAGTCTCCCTGGCACACACCAGAGCCATGTCAAGGACCTCTCCAACTTTTTGCTAATACAGATGGATCATATTCTGGTGCCCGAGGATGTTTCCCAGATGGTTTGAGAAACACAGGCATCCAAAAATGATGTCCCCATCTCATGTTCATCTCTACAACACTAGGAAAGGGAAAAGGATTTCATTCCAGCACATGGCACTTACTGAGAATTAAACCATAAAATCATGGGTTGTTAGAGGTTGGAAGGGAGCTTTGGAATCATCTAATTCAGTCCTTCTGGAAGAGCAGGTTAACCTAGAGTGGGGCGAACAGGATGATGTCCAGGCAGGTTGTGAAGGTCTCCAGGGACTCCACCACCCCTCTGGGCAACCTCTTGCAGTGCTGTTACTCTTCCAGTAAAGTTCTTCCTCATGTTAAACCTCCTGAGTTGCAGTTTGGGACCAAATCACCATCCTCATCTGGATGAGCTTCTTTCAACAGTCCTCCTGTCATCATTACAATACCTTTAGGGGGCCTACAAAAAAGCTGGGGTAGGACTTTTTGCACATGTTTGTAGCAAGACGACAAGGGAACATAGTTTAAAATTTGAAAAAGGAAGATTTAGATTAGATATTAGGAGAAAATTCTTTACTATGAGGGCAGTAAGACACTGGCACAGGTTGCCCAGGGAAGTTTTGTATCTGAGGTCACCAAAGAAAAGACCAGTCAGTTATTTCATATTTAAACTCCTCAGGCAAACTCACATCAAGAAAAAGGAAAAAAAAATAATAGGGAAGTTGCATTGATCAAGCTTAAAAAAAAAGCAAGAATCTCTTCAGTAGAAGCTTATCCCATTGTGCTATCTGCCTTGGCTAACATTAATAAGTGTTATCACACTGTTCAGCCTCTTTTAACCTTTCAGACCAGCTTGTCATTTTCAATGTTAGTTAACTAGTTAAAAGAAACTCAACTTATGCCCTAAGTCTCCTTTCCCACACTTTTTAATAAAAGGTTAATCTGAGTTTCTTTAAAAAATTTTCTTTCTAGAGAACACAGGTGGGTGGTGATAGATATCATGATCCTTCTTGGTTGAAGGAGCTGGAGTTGTTCATCCTGGAGAAGAGAAGGCTGAGGGGAGACCTTGTTGGCCTCTACAACTCTCTGAAAGGAGGATGTAGTGAGGTGGGTGTTGGCATCTTCTCCCCAGTGACCAGTGATAGGATAAGAGGTAATGGGTTCAAGTTCATCCAGAGGAGGTTCAAATTAGATATTAGGAAAAATTTCTTCAACCAAAGAGTTGTGGGACTGCTAGGCCAGGGAGGTGGTGGAGTTGCCTTCTCTTGGGTTGTTCAAAAAATGGGTAGATGTTGTGCCTCAGGAGGTGATTTAGGGGTTAAGGTGGTGTAGGACTGATAGTTGGATCTTAAAGGTCCTCTCCAACCATGATGATTTGATGATTCTGTGATGACATATTCAATGGTAGATATCATTTAGGTAAAAACTTGTGGAACAGATTTTCATCTTTGTAACTTGTGCAGTATTTGATGATCTCAAATTCCATAATCAGATTGATTCACTCAAGAACAAGTTCAGCTTTTTCAGCACCTGCCAATTTTTTTGTTTCTCATCATAACTCGTTACATGGAGATCAGCTCCAAATGGGGTGTGATTTCATGTTTATACTAAATTCTGGGTAGAGAAATTTCTGTCCAAATCCACATTGCCACCACTACAACATCAGTGTGTTAGAGAGTTTGTTTTTTTTATTTTCCAAATGAGGGATTTCCATCCCAGTTGGAGATCCAGAAAAACAGAGAACAGGACATTAAATCCAAACCTGACAAGAACTCAGATCTTCCTCTTTCACATTATAAATAAGAGATAAGTGGTCGACACAACCTGATTTACGTCTTTGCTTGTTCAATCACTTTTGGGCTGGAAGGGACCTAAGAGATCATTTTATTCCAACACCAATGCCATGGGCAGGGACACCTCCCATTAGACCAAGCTGCTCTAAGCCCCATCCATCCAAGCTTTCAACAGCTCCAGGGATGGGGCATCCACAGCTTCTCTGGGCAACCTGTGCCAGTGTCTCACCACCCTCACACTAAAGAATTTCTTCCTAATATCCACTCTAAATCTCCCTTCTTTCAGTTTGAATATTCATTGCACCCAGAATATATTATCTGCAATTTTGAACACCTGCAGCCATAACATTAAGGAGGAGTTTGTATGCTTTGTACCTTCAACACATAAGTTAAAATATAAATGTGTGCTCTCATATTTTTTTAATGTGAAGGTTAAGGTGCATGCAAGAAGAAAAAAAAATATTTGCATACTGAGACATATTTATGTGCTTGCATATACTTGGTATATTTTATTTTATGTACCCTTTTACAGAAGAATTAAAACACACATTTTTTTTTTTTTTAAGGTTAAATCCTCCTTTGTGCATGAGAGACATTAAAAACCCACAGATGAAAGACTGTATTACACATGCTCAGAACAAGAATCGTGTATGATAAGAGGGTATTTGCTTCTATTTTAGTTTGTTAAAGGGAATCATAGTTGGTATATGAGCTGGTTTGTTGACAGAGGGAGGGAATGAACCATGAAGCCAAGCCAAACCATTCCACCTACAACATTAATTAACTCCAATACAAAGAAGCCATTCAGTTTTTATCCGTTTTTTTTTCAAAAAATATATTTAAACACAGATTAGAAAAACAAGGACCAAAAGCACTGTTTCTTAGCTCATTTGAGCTGATTGTACAGTAATGTGTTACAAATTTAAATTCCTGTAATGTAATTGTTCACATTCCCCATCCTGTTTGTGGAGCTGATCCAAAACACTCAAAAGTTTCCCATTGAGTACAGAGGCTTTTTATCAAGTTGTTACCAAGTTGTCATGATCAAATCCTACCTCTTGTGAGAGTTGAAAACACATTATTACACCCAAGCCTCAGCTTCTCTTGCATAAGAACAAAAATTATCATTTTCATTTTGGGGGAAAGAAGCTTAAAAATGGAACTTGAATTCATCTAAAAGCTAGAAAAGAGAAATTGAAGAGGTTTTATCTTTGTTGATTTTTTTTTTTTGATCATGAGTTTTTAAGCCCTAATCATCCTCCCTACCTTCCTCTGAAGGTCAATCATATAAAGAAGGTGGCAACATCTGCAGGTGACAAAATACACCCAGAGGAACCAAATCCACTCCCAGTGGTTCCAGTGGTCCCAAACATAACAGGAACTGCAGAGGTAGACACAACCAGGGCTGCATCTTCTTACCAAGTTCTTGGCCCTGTTTTCCTGCTACTTCAAGGAATATGTGGGAAGCTACTGCTGAAAGGGAATGTTTCTGGAGGTCCTATGAAAGACAGCATCCTCAGTGCCCTCCTATAGGATCAGAGAACTGAGAGAAGCAGAGGTGGGAATCTGATGAGGAACAGGCTGCTGAGTCTCTGCAAGTGCTCCCAGACATGTTGTGTTTGAGAATTAGAGACATTATTACATTATCATGGAGTCTTTAGTTAGGGACAGATGAAGAAAGACATAAACTTGTCTAAGGATTCTGTTTTAGGATTCTGTTTTTAAGGGGTTATCCTGTATTTCTGGAAGATGGCAATCACTCCCTTGCTTTAAATGATATCTCCATTTGTTTAATTGATTTCCTCTAGGTGTGTAAAAAATCAAGTTAACCATCAACCCAACTTTTGCAGATCTTTACTGAAAACAGCTGAACATTTGGAAGTCTGGGTTGGAGTGGGACAAGAAGCTGACCATGAGCCAGCAGTGTGCCCAGGTGGCCAAGAAGGCCAATGGCATCCTGGCCTGGATCAGGAACAGCATCACCAGCAGGGTCCAGGGAAGGGATTCTGCCCCTGTACTCAGCCCTGGTGAGGCCACAGCTTGAGTCCTGTGTCCAGTTCTGGGCCCCTCAGTTTAAGAAGGAGATTGAGGTCCTGGAGCAGGTCCAAAGGAGGGCAACCAGGCTAGTGAAGGGATTCGAGCACAGATCCTATGAGGAGAGGCTGAGGGAGCTGGGGGTGTTCAGGCTGGAGAAGAGGAGGCTCAGGGGAGACCTCATCACTCTCTCCAACTCCCTGAAAGGAGGTTGGAGCCAGGGGGGGGTTGGTCTCTTTTCCCAGGCAACTCTCAGCAAGACAAGAGAGCACGGTCTCAAGTTGTGCCAGGGGAGGTTTAGGTTGGATATTAGAAAGAATTTCTTTACCAAGAGGGTGATCAGACATTGGAATGGGCTGCCCAGGGAAGTAGTGGATTCTCCATCCCTGGAGATATTTAAAAAGAGACTGGATGTGGCACTCAGTGCCATGGGCTGGGAACCACGGGGGGAGTGGATCAAGGGTTGGACTTGATGATCTCTGAGGTCCCTTCCAACCCAGCCAATTCTATGATTCTAAGATTCTTCACAGCTTAAGGGCAAAGTTCCACCATGCTTGGGCTTAGGACTCAGGAGTGTCAGAGCTGTCAGCTTCCAGATCAGGGTTATCTACAAGGAATAATGGCAAGTTGGAGGCTGGAGGTGACAGCAGGACAAGGAGAGACTTTTTCAAGGAGGGGCTCATTCCCAGAGGACCCAGAGGACCCAGAGGACCCAGCTAACAAAGCTCCCAGTGTCTCTCACCATGTTCAGCTGGGAGCCCTGACCACCAGGCAGGACCATAGCCATGAGAAGAATAAATTTAGAAACAGTGAAGTGTCTAACAGACTTACCCACAATTTCAGACAAGTCAGAAGTTAAATACAGCTCTTCAGGCAACAGCAGGAGGATGTGTGGAGGGTGGAAGGAGCAGGCAAACTGGTCAGGGGTGTTAAGATCTACTGGTGCATGCAGGGCCTCAAGAGCAGCTGGTCCAAGGCTGGCAGTGTGATCAGCAGTTATGTTTAATTATTATTTCTGCATGGATTTTGATGAATTACATGGAGCATGACTTGACATTGTTTTAAATGTTAACACTCCAAGCAAATGAGATTTAGAATCTATATAGAAGAGAATTTACACAATTTTGCATGGATCATCACCAGCAGAGATGATTACTGTGACTGCTGTAGCTGATGCAGAAGACTTTTCTTAATTGCTCATACTTGACCATCAGATGTTAAGCAGCATGAAAACTCAATAACTTAAAAAAGAAATTTTTTTTCCAGGATCTAAGCACTTGAAATGTTTTTCCCTGATGAAGCTATGGAGAAAATGACACCTTCTGGGTTTGACAGTAGCAACTTACGTGCCACGATTGTATCTACAATCATTCTTATGGGTCATTAGACTGAAAGAACAAATTAAATAGAGTTGTTCTGCAAAATTCACCCGTTGTTAAATAATATATCTCAGTAGAATAGAAGCATTACATATTTCTAGTAATATGCTAGCTCCATTTTCAATCAAAAGAATCATTAAAGGCTTGGTTGAAAAGAATGTATTTTTCTCTGTGGCCACTGGAGCTTTAAACCATGGAAATGTTCAAATGTTTCTGGCAGATGTTCATTCCTATACAGGAGAAAGAGAAGTGATTTCTTATTGGCTTAATTATTTTCAGTACAAGGGTAAAAATTCATTAGGAATGACTGAAAATTCAAGAATGTCTCAAAGTCAGTTGGCTTCACAATGTGTTGTCATTTGCAAGTGGCAAAGCTAACACTGAATTTCATGGTATGAGTGATGATGTTCATCTGTGGCCACCTGGAAATAGGAAGTGTCCAATGTTGCAGTGAGAGGTAATTTTTTTTTTTCATAGAATCATAGAATCATAGAATTGGCTGGGTTGGAAGGGACCTCAGAGATCATTGAGTTCAACCCTTGAACCACCGTTGCGGTTGCTAGACCATGGCACTGAGTGCCACATCCAGTCTCTTTTGAAATATCTCCAGGGACGGAGAATCCACTACTTCCCTGGGCAGCCCATTCCAATGCCTGATCACTCTCTCCCTAAAGAAATTCTTTCTAATATCTAACCTAAACTTCCCCTGGCACAACTTGAGACCATGCCCTCTTGTCTTGCTGAGAGTTGCCTGGGGAAAGAGCCCAACCCCCCCCTGGCTCCAGCCTCCTTTCAGGGAGTTGTAGAGAGTGATGAGGTCTCCCCTGAGCCTCTTCTTCTCCAGGCTGAACAGCCCCAGCTCCCTCAGCCTCTCCTCATAGGGTCTGTGCTCGAGTCCCTTCACCAGCCTGGTTGCCCTCCTTTGGACCTGCTCCAGCACCTCAATCTCCTTCCTGAACTGAGGGGCCCAGAACTGGACAGAGGACTCGAGCTGTGGCCTCACCACGGCTGAGTACAGGGTCAGAATCCCTTCCCTGGACCTGCTGGCGATGCTGTTCCTGATCCAGGCCAGGATGCCATTGGCCTTCTTGGCCACCTGGGCACACTGCTGGCTCATGTTCAGCTTCCTGTCAATCCAAACTCCAAGGTCCCTCTCTGCCTGGCTGCTCTCAGCCACTCTGTGCCCAGCCTGGAGCTCCCCATGGGGTTGTTGTGGCCAAAGTGCAGGACCCGGCACTTGGCCTTGTTAAACCTCATCCCTTTCTTAGACAACTTGATATAACATCTTTTAAAAAAATAAATAAAAGAAACAAAAACCCTACAGGCTCTTAGGGATGCAAAATCATCAAATAATGACTAAGAATCTGCAGGCTTCCAAGCTTAATAGAACCAGGGGATTCTAAGTTAAACCCACTTGTGTTAAAAAAGTGAAGAATATGAAATAAAATGGTTATCATCTTCTGGACACAGAGGGAGGACGTGAAATATTCATGCAAAATACTGAAGGCTGAAATCTGGAAAATTCTTAAAAAACAGAACTTTTGAAGTCATGGACAACAAATAGTGCTTCTCCTGAATATTTACCATCCTTATCTACTATGTTTATTAAATTAAAATTAAATAATTAATTTAATTTATTTAATCTCTTTTAAGGGACTTGTGGTTTTGAAGGCTCTTGCCTCCATTTCAGACCTCGATTGGCAGAGAATGTTGCTTGGAAAACAGCTGTAGAAGGCATTTAGTGAAACCTCCAATGACCTCTCCTAGTCAGTTCTTGAGATAACTCTATAATAAGTTGTTCAGATATTTCACTACTTTCCCAGTGAGGGGTTTTGTTTTGTTTTGGGGTTTTAGGCTTATTTTATGGATGTCCCTGGGAACCCTTGACGCTGCAGTTTGGAGCCACCACCTTCTGCTGTATCACCCACAAGCTCCACAATCACACCAACCAATCCTTCTGAACAGTGCTTCTTAGTGACTTCTCTTAATGCTCAAAAAAGAAGCTTAAAATTTACAGGAACTTAAATTTACAGAAGCTTAAAATTTTACAGAAGCTTAAAATTTAAAATTTTGCAGTTCTTGAAACCAGGGAAGTGTTTAGGCCCATCCACAAAAGTTGATTTTCTTTATGTCTTGCATTAAAATTCATTTTAATGTGTTCTTTTCTGCCATAAACCTCTTATGTTGTATGCTAGGGGACAATTGCTCCATTTCAATTCCTACATTCTTTGAGAAAGAGAAAACTGAGGAAGGCAGAGTCATGTGGCAGTTAATGTGGCTTTTGAAATGTTTTAAAACATTTTATTGACAAGAAGCTGAACATGAGCCAGCAGTGTGCCCAGGTGGCCAAGAAGGCCAATGGCATCCTGGCCTGGATCAGGAACAGTGTGGCCAGCAGGTCCAGGGAAGGGATTCTGCCCCTGTACACAGCCCTGGTGAGGCCACAGCTTGAGTCCTGTGTCCAGTTCTGGGTCCCTCAGCTCCGGAAGGAGATTGAGGTCCTGGAGCAGGTCCAAAGGAGGGCAACCAGGCTGGTGAAGGGACTCGAGCACAGACCCTGTGAGGAGAGGCTGAGGGAGCTGGGGGTGTTCAGGCTGGAGAAGAGGAGGCTCAGGGGAGACCTCATCACTCTCTACAACTCCCTGAAAGGAGGTTGGAGCCAGGGGGGAGGGGGGGTTTGTCTCTTTTGCCAGACGACTTTCAACAAGACAAGAGGGCATGGTCTTAAGTTGTGTCAGGGGAAGTTTAGGTTGGATATTAGAAAGAATTTCTTTACGGAGAGGGTGATCCAATGATCAGACATTGGAATGGGCTGCCCAGTGTAGTGGAACAAAGCAACCAGATGCCTCTAATTGACGAGGAGTGGGTGTGAGGTGGTATCAAGTCCACCTGTGCCTAGTTAGGGCAGGCCCCCTGTTGAGCATGGGCAGGACCAGGGGGCCAATAAAAGGTGAAGCTCACACCCACAGATTAGCTCACTCTTGGGCTAGTCAAGAGAGAGGTTGGTAGCTCTTTGAGCAACAGACTGATCTAAGCTTGTTCCACTTCGTGAGTGATAGACTTAGAGCACAGCTCCCAAGTCTCTATTGCGACACCTAGTTAGACCTTGAGGTGCCGATCCCTAAAGAAAAGTTTGTCTCGCAACAGCCCAGAGAAGTAGTGGATTCTCCGTCCCTGGAGATATTTAAAAGGAGACTGGATGTGGCACTCAGTGCCATGGTCTAGCAACCGCAACGGTGGTTCAAGGGTTGGACTCGATGATCTCTGAGGTCCCTTCCAACCCAGCCAATTCTATGATTCTATGAAAAGCCTAGCTAGGTTTTATGATTTAATGCTAAAGCTTAGACCAATTTGATCTTCTTGCACTGAAGTTTAGGCATAAATAGTAACTAACAGACAAGTTATAATAAATTATTGTGAAAAATTGGTCATAAATTTATCTCTTACCTCGAATGAATGTGGTAACAGAGCAGAAAAAAAAAAGTTTTATTCAGCAACATAAACTATTTCTGAAATACATGACTTTTTTTTTCCATGGGATACAGTATTCTTAATATAATTTATCTACATTATTAAAAAAAGAATTAACTCTTTCAGAATACCATAAACATTATGAAAGAAGTGGGATCAGCAAGAGGGTAGGGGGAAGTGAAAGATTAAATAGAATGTGTGTACATGCCTCAAGAATTCCACAAGCGAAACTGATGTGTTTTTCCTTCAAATCTCACTTTTTCTTTTTTTAAATTTTTCATAGATTTTTTTAATCGTTTTTATTTTTGAGAAGGTTTGAAAACAATCTTTTTGTTTTTTTAAGCAAAAGCTGATACCGATTCTATTAAGGTTAAATCCCTGATATCTATAAGAAAAGGGTTTAATAGATTTTTAAATGAATGTTTGCCCCTGTACTCAGCACTGGGGAGGCCACACCTCGAGTACTGTGTCTAGTTCTGGGCCCCTCAGTTTAGGAAGGATATCAAGGTCCTGGAGCAGGTCCAAAGGAGGGCAACCAGGCTGGTGAAGGGACTCGAGCACAGACCCTATGAGGAGAGGCTGAGGGAGCTGGGGGTGTTGAGGCTGGAGAAGAGGAGGCTCAGGGGAGACCTCATCACTCTCTACAACTCCCTGAAAGGAGGTTGGAGCCAGGGGGGGGTTGGGCTCTTTTGCCAGACGACTCTCAGCAAGACAAGAGGGCAGGGTCTCAAGTTGTGCCAGGGGAGGTTTAGGTTGGATATTAGAAAGAATTTCTTTATGGAGAGGGTGATCAGACATTGGAATGGGCTGCCCAGGGAAGTAGTGGATTCTCCGTGTCTGGAGATATTTAAAAAGAGACTGGATGTGGCACTCAGTGCCATGGTCTAGCAACCGCAACGGTGGTTCAAGGGTTGGACTCGATGATCTCTGAGGTCCCTTCCAACCCAGCTAATTCTATGATTCTATGATTCTATGATTTTTGAAAGATCTGAAGCAGAGGTCTTTTGTTTCTTAGAAAACTGAAGCTTGCAAAAAAAATTCACTAGTGTAAAAACATGAAAAAGACATGATATATTAAGGTAAACAGTATTTCCCTAAAATACCACTTGTAATAAATTTCAAAATTTCATAGAATCACAGAATAGTTTGGGTTGGAAGGGACCTTAAAGATCATCTTATTCCAACCTCCCTGCATGGGCAGGGATCCCCCCCCAGCCCACGATGCTCCAAGCCCCATCCAACCTGACCTTCAATACTTCCAGGGATGGGGCATCCACAGCTTCTCTAGGAACCTGTGCCAGTGTCTCACCACCCTCACAGTTAATAATTTATTCCTAATTTCCAACCTAAATCTCCCCCCTATCATTTTGAACCCAGTTCCCCTCATTCTATTTGCCAGCACCATGGCAAGGGATTGTTGTGCTGACAGACACATGATAAGAAGCACTTGATGATCAAGAAAGCTGCCCAAAAAAGGAACTTATTATTTTTTTTAATAGAGTAACTTCTTAAGAGTCTGCTGAGTCCTAGAAAACACTGAAATGCTTCCCATTTTTTTGTCTATAGATCATGTCTTGTCTCAAGCAAATTCTGATCTCTCTCCTGCCTATAACTTTGACTTATACTTCATTGCCTGAATGATTTTCAGCCCTTTAAGAAATGCTGAGGCTTTGGAACACCTCATTTTTTTTCAGTGGGTGATGTGAAATACACTAAATTAATGCAGTTGTAAGAAGGTGAGACCTCAGAAGGGATTTAGCTGCTTTGCAAAACACTTGGAATACTGTTCATTAGCTCAGTCTTTTCCAGTCTTGGTTAATCTTACTCAATATAAATTTATGCCTTTTGTAGCATGGAAACTCAGCTGTTTTATTGGTTGTTAAAGTGTCTGTAGAGAGCTGGGTCCAGCAACCCAGGAGAACAAGGTAACAGTGACTTGGTAGTGAGAAAAATCAGAGTAGTTAAGGGATGTTTATATGTAACAGGGCTGAAGTTAACCAAAATTAATAAAAATTCTAGTTTACAGTAAATAGCAAAGTCTCCCTCTTTTCCTCCCCCAAGACATCTCATGGTCAAGGTCATCTTCTTCCTCCTTCCCTTCCTACCTTCCCTCACCTTCCCCTTCCCAAATGCTGCCACACGTTGTTGCTTCCAGTTTTCTGTTTTGTTTTGGTTGTATATTTTCTGTAACAATTAAATAAAAGCCTCTGAAATCCCATTTTTTTTCTTTCCTGGGGTTGTCGTGACTGCCTTCGTTAATGACACTTCTCTTTGTTAGGAGTAGCTGATTTATTTTCTTCCACTTGCCAGAAATGTATCTGAAAGGAAAATAAACTGTGAGAAATAGACCTTATCATGCTGTGCACGCCTGCATTTCAAACTGATTTTACTGGAAGCTACATTATCAGGACAAAGCTGATGCACTGGCATTCTTCTGAACCTCAGGGACACAGAGAATCTTAAAAATCCTCCAGGAGAAACTCCTGAGATAGGACTCTGGCCATTGAAATTCAAGGATATGCCTTCCCTTTCCTTTCTGGCTTCAAACTTCTGACTTTACAGAAATGTTAGGCCAGTCTTTTGCTTTGAAATTATCTCAGCCTCATGAAGGTGGAAGTCACCTTGGGTCCTTTAACTCAGTTTTTCAGCTTTATCACATAGCTACAGGACATTTGTGTTCCAGAAGAGCTGAGCAGACTAAAGGTAGGAGTGATGGTTTCAACAGCCATCCATTTCTACTCATCAGAAACTGCAAATCTCACTGGAAAACATCTTTCATTGCTTTAACTTAAAAAAAAATAAAAACTGAATAAAAAAAGAGTGGCTGGTCAAAGCTGAAAGGCAGCTCAGAAAGACTGCAGCATTGGCAGACCCAAAAAGAAAGGTTAGGACTGAAACTTTCCCACCCAAGGGTGAATCTCACTTGGGTTCAACAGGATTATCCCAAAGAGATGCAGTTCAAACATCCCAGTTCATCTCTGGCCAATGGAGAATGTTGCCAGGGCTTGTATCCCCTTTCTGCATGTATTCACCTATTGCTGATTTGGAAAAACAACCTGCCAAAAATACAAGGGTGTTCCTCAATCTTTCCAGAATATTTATCTGGCTCTTTGGTTTCCCACTTCTTTGCTACCAGTCCTCTCTTTGGACTCACATCCACCCCTTAATAGCAACTTACTGTAGAAGCCTCTTCCTCTGGAATTTCTGGACCTTTATGGACAACAGGATTGTGCTTAGGAGAGAGATAATTTGTATTTTGTTTTTAGAGTCACTTACTTTTCGTTCTCATAGGTTTTACTGTCTGAGAAAATTGTGTTGAGGTCTCAGCCAAAGTCTTGGCTAAGATGATGAATGATTAGGAGCTGATCTAGAACCGTATTTCATTATGAACAGTAATTAAGGAGTGTTTGTTTCTGGTTTTGCAAATTGGTCTTCATTGTGAAGTTTAAATCCAATGTTGAAAATCACCCCAGGTTTAGACCTGAAGTTGTGGAGTGAACCCTTTTTAAGGATAATTTTCTATAATTCAGTTCTGGGTTCTAAACTCTTTCCCACAAACTTCCTATTATTGAAATCATGATTAATTAACACTGCTCCCACAGTGTTCTTAGCATTCCCATGACTTTGATCCATGACATTTATCGCTTATTAACTCTGAAATATTTTAAAGTTATCATTCTAAACCAGCATATACCAAAATTAGTCAGTAAAAAGCTGCACTAGAACCAGGCAAAAGTGATTCACCTGTTCCACATTGACTCAGTTACAAATAATTTACAATTTTTTCATGGATTAATGATTTCCAGCAATGCTGCTATATGCAGACATGGTTATTGAGTAGCCATAGGTATCATGCTGTGTCTGTGGTAAAGCCAGGACCAAATTTAGGTATTATTTAAAAGCAGTTGCAGCTTATTGATTCAATATTTGCTCTCTTTTCTTTTTAACTTCTCCCCATTCAGTCATCACATGGGACTTAGGTTTCTTGCTGGGCCATGTCTATAACCAGCACAAAAGCTAAAGAAAGTCTGCTACTTACTTACTACTCCTGAGTTAAATGTCCCCACAACACTGAGAACTTCTCCTACCAATGAGCAGAAGTCATAGAATCATAGAATCATAGAATTGGCTGGGTTGGAAGGGACCTCAGAGATCATCGAGTCCAACCCTTTTACCACCGTTGCAGTTGCTAGACCATGGCACTGAGTGCCACATCCAGTCTCTTTTTAAATATCTCCAGGCATGGAGAATCCACTACTTCCCTGGGCAGCTCATTCCAATGTCTGATCACCCTCTCCGTAAAGAAATTCTTTCTAATATCCAACCTAAACCTCCCCTGGCACAACTTAAGACCGTGCCCTCTTGTCTTGTTGAAAGTCGTCTGGCAAAAGAGCCCAACCCCCAGTCTGACAGTTCAATTACCTTCTAATTTATTTTTTTATTTTGAAATCAACCTGAAACTTTGACCAAGATTCCTGAAGCTTTGTAGTGGGATGAAAGTTCAAAGGGTAATTTGTAGGGGGTATAAAGAATAAGCACAAAGTCAGTAAATAAGTAAAAAGTGAAAAAATTAAAATAAATTAAAAGAAACATTGGATAAGCCCCACTTAAGGTGCAGTGTCCTGCACACCAACACCTCTGCCTAGGCTTGAACCTCCAGAGATACTAATATTGTGCTAATAATACTCATCTCTCTACAGCTCTGTGTATTCTACATATGGGTAAGATATTCATTGCTAATTTGTCTGCAGAGAGATCTGAAATCCTCTCTGAAGATTTGAATGTCTTACAAGTTTTATTTTTACATCCAAGTTGCCAAAGGTGAGCCCAATTTCACCACCCACTCATGCACTGAAATAAATAAATTAAGAAAAAGCCTCAGCTTTGCTAGGAGAAGGTCCTCAAATTCCCACCCACAGGAGGATGATATTTTAAAATCTCCCAGAAGAGTGTGGCAAGACCCTTAAATTATCACCAACATCCCCACACCCACATGGGTTTACACATGAGTATCTTTCAGATGGAGCCCTGGAAAATGGACTTCTGAGAGATTTGGATGTATCTTTCTATGTGTTTGGTGAAAGAGAAGAGGTGAGAAAAAGGAGTCTGTTTGCAAGCTCTGCACTGCAGATGTTGCTAGAGGGGAGTTTTCACCCCTTTTTACTTTTTCTCTTTTCAGGTTGGAGTTTGTCTTCAAACTTACACACTTCAAGCTCTTTCTTCCTTTTGATTCATCCTGGAAATCAATTTTCAGTACTGCCATTGCTGCCTTATCATAGAAATAGAATGTCAGGTTATTGTCTCTCTGAGATGTCTCAGCATCCCTCTGAGCTGAGATTTAAAATTTTCCAAGGTGGGGGAATCCACCACTTCCCCTGGGAGACCATTCCAATGTCTGACTGTCCTCAGAGGGAAAAATTTACTTCTTGTGTTCAAGAGGTGATATGTCCAAGAGGTTATGTCATGATGAAGTCTCACTCTGAGTAGATTCATGCTTATCCTTTTAAAAAAAATAATAAAAAAAATCTCATTCTTCACTCCTCAACAGCTGGAACAGGGAAAATATATAAAAATATACAAATATACACACTGAGGATTTCAAAGGAACAGATCCAGTGTGGTGTAAGGAATGATGGCACTCAGAATGAGATTGAGCCTCATGATGGACCATCTCATCAGGGGGAATGTGAGCAAGAGAAAGTCCCTGAGAAGTTGGCTCAGTCCAGGGGTAAATGCCCTGACTGATTAGTGCTTCCTAACTCTTGCCATGACAGATTTAAGAAGAGATGCTAAATCTCCCTATTAGCAATTTGCTCTCTCAAGTACTCAGCAGTATTTCTGCATATTTTATCCCCTTCTGCCTCTCTGGACTGCTCTTGTCACCCCTTCTCCAGTGAGCTCTGATCTGCTTCCCTGATATAATCCTGTGATATCTCTGCTCTCCTTCCCAGATGGGGAGGTTGACAGAATCATTGGATCATAGAATGGTTTGGGTTGGAATTAATTGGAATTAGACCTTTAAAATCCATCTGGTCCAACCAACAGGGACATCTTTTGGACTTGATGATCTCTGAGGTCCCTTCCAACCCAGTCGATTCTATGATCTTCAACTAGAGAGGGTTGTTCAGAGTCCTGTTCAACCTGACCTTGAACGTTTGCAGGGATGAGGCTTCTACCACCTCTCTGGGCAACCTCCTCAAGTGTTTCCCCACCCTCATTGTGAAAGGTTATGCTGTTGTTTTGACCCCAGGCTCTTAGGTTCTTGTTGGAACAACATGACTTTCTATTCCTCAGCAGTAAAGCTGTTTCCCTACATCTCTTCTTTGTGTGTTATAGAATCATAAAATGATTTGGGTTGGAAGGAACCTTAAAAATCATCCAGTTCCAACCCCCTGCATGGGTAAGGATACATCTCAGAAGACCAGGCTACTCAAAGCCCCATGGCTTTGCACAGTAGCAAGGATCCTGACTAGAGGGATCCATCATGGTCGTGCTGGGGTACCAAGAATTTTTGTTCTCTCTTGTTCATCCTGGAGAATAGAAGGCTTCAGGGAGACCTTAAAGCAGCCTCCCAGTACCTGAAAGGGTTCTACAGCTGGGGAAAGATTTTTCACAAGGGTCTGTAGTGATCAGACAAGGGGATTTGGTTTTGAAATTAGGAAGAAATTCTTTGCTATGAGGGTGGTAAGACCCTGGCCCAGGCTGCCCAGCGAGCTCATAGATGCCTCATCTCTGTAAATGTTCCATGCCAGGTTGGATGGGGCTTGGAGCAACCTGGGCTGGTGGGAGATGTCCCTGCCCATGCAGGGGGGTTGGAACTGGATGATCTTGAAGGTCCCTGCCAACCAAAACCATTCAATGAAATCACAGTATGAGTTTCAACCTCTATGAAAGGCTCAATTTCTAAATGCAAATGAGGTCATTGATGTCCTAGCTGAGATTGTCAATATGCAAAAAAAGCCAGAGCATTGAAAGATGTTCATCATCCTCTTAACTGCAGAGCATCATGTGTGGGCATTTTGAAACCTGTGCCTGGACAGTGTGTCTATAAATCATAGACTCACAGAATGGTTTGGGTCGGAAGGGACCTTAATGATCCTCAAGTTCCAACCCCCCGCATGGGTAGGGACACCTGCTCTAGACCGGGTTGCTTCTTAGCCCCATCCAACCTGGCCTTGAACACTTCCAGGTATAGGGTATCCACAAATTCCTTGGGCAACCTTCCAATCTCTTACCAGGACACAGCATGCCAGAAAAATGTAGGTGCTGTGGAACAAGAAAGACCTTGGTTGTACCAGGACTTGTGGCTTTTGTATATGAATATATATGAGAGATCTTTTATTCTTCTTCATTATTTTAAGTTAAAAGGTGACAAGGTGCCCATAAGAACAAATATCTCCATGAGTGATACTCATCAGTCTCCTTCCTATAAAGTACACCTCGAGTACTGTGTCCAGTTCTGGGCCCCCCAGTTCAGGAAGGATATCAAGGCCCTGGAGCAGGTCCAAAGGAGGGCAACCAGGCTGGTGAAGGGACTTGAGCACAGACCCTACGAGGAGAGGCTGAGGGAGCTGGGGTTGTTCAGCCTGGAGAAGAGGAGGCTCAGGGGAGACCTCATCGCTCTCTACAACTACCTGAAAGGAGGTTGTAACCGGGTGGATGTTGGTCTCTTTTGCCAGACGACTTTCAACAAGACAAGAGGGCATGGTCTTAAGTTGTGCCAGGGAAATTTAGGTTAGATATTAGAAAGAATTTCTTTACGGAGAGAGTGATCAGGCATTGGAATGGGCTGCCCAGGGAAGTAGTGGATTCTCCGTGTCTGGAGATATTTAAAAAGAGACTGGATGTGGCACTCAGTGCCATAGTCTAGCAACCGCAACGGTGGTAAAAGGGTTGGACTCGATGATCTCTGAGGTCCCTTCCAATCCAGCCAATTCTATGATTCTATGATTCTATGATTCTATGATTCATCAACAAACTTCCAGGGATGAACAGCCCTTGTCCTCCAGGACTAAGGCTTGTGAACATGAAGAACTTCTCAGCGCAGCTTCCAAGGCTGATACCCATTGAATGCTAAAGAAGGAAGCATCCATCTGATCTCAAATTCCTTGTGAGAAGGAGGAAATAAAGACTAATTAGTGCAATTGGCTAGAAATTAGTGGTTCTCCGTCATCTGTGACATCTCCATTGCTCCCCTTTCCTCCACTTCTA
Organism: Calypte anna; assembly: GCF_003957555.1. Taxonomy (NCBI): domain Eukaryota; kingdom Metazoa; phylum Chordata; class Aves; order Apodiformes; family Trochilidae; genus Calypte; species Calypte anna. The sequence goes on from NC_044245.1 coordinate 148,922,509, forward strand.
ACTTTTCAGAGGTGAAATAATATTTTCTCACCAGTTTCTCACCTCTGCAAGCTATGACTGACACTGTAGGCAACTGAGGGAATGCATGTCAGGTTTTTTGCCTCATGATTTGAAGCAGGAACAGCAGATCTCCAGTATGTGAGTAGTTTGGAGACATGGAAATGTTTGCCCTGCTTATTCCTGTTGTATTTTCCTCAGTTCCATGAAATGGCCTCTGCTCTAGAAGATTTAAGAGATGGTGGGATTTCTCCCATCACTTTCACAGCACTGGAAGTAGCAACAGAAGTTCCATCTCTCAGTGAACTTAGCCCAGTGGATCCATTTTTGACCAGGCTTGAAATGGCATGGACTGATGCATCTTCTCCCATCCCAGGGTTTTAACTTTAATTAATGGCAGAAAGCCCAAGCATGTCTTCTCTTTCCACTGTGGGCCAGCCTGAGCCAAAATAATCATAGATTTGTTATAATAAACTAGGAAGCTCTAGATGGAGCATGATATCCTTGTGTGTGAGGACCCAGGATGTTTGGTGACTCAGAACAGAACCCTCTGAACCTGAGCTAATGCCAAGCATCAGCCAGGAGGGAAATGAAAAGCTGATAACTGCATCTGCAATGATCTACTCTAAATTAGCAGTGATCTCTCAGGAAAGAGATCTTGGAGCCATTGGAGATTTTGTTTTCCTATGCCATGCTCAGTACAAGCAATAAACTGTGAGTAAAATCCTAGAACTTGCTGGGAAAGAGAAGACTGTGGCACATTAAAACTGTGTCTATAACTCCCCAGAGCATCTAAATCTGGGACACTGTGTGTACTTTCATTCATGCCATATAAAAAAGCATGCAGTAGACTAAGAAAAGGTAAAAAGAAGGATGATCAGAGATGAGGAATAGCTAAGTAGGATTTCTCATGGCAACAGAGAGCCAGCCTGTACTACCAGACATCTACAAAGTGATGCTGAGTATGACAAGGGTGAGTAAACAATGTTCATTATTTTTCATACGAAACGACCCAGGGGCACTACTAAAAGGATCAGACAGCAGGTTTCAAAAAAAAAGATAAAGACATTCCTTTACACAAATCATGTATCTTGTCATGGGAGTTAAAAATATAACTGTTTTTCAGAAAAAAAGTTTTGAAAAATCAGTAGAGACTAAGGACTAGCAACTAAATAGCTAATCCTTAGCCTGGAGAAAAGAAAGCTCCAGGGAGACCTTAGAACACCTTCCAGTGCCTGAAGAAGCTACAGGAAAGCTGAGGAGGGACTTTTTAAATGGCCTTGGAGTGATAGGATAAGGAGTAAAGGTTTTAAGCTGAAGGAAGGTAGATTTAGGTTACATATTAGGAAGAAATTCTTTGCTGGAAGGGTGGTGAGACACTGGCACAGGTTGCCCAGAGAAACTGTGGCTGCCCCATCCCTGAAAGTGTTCAAGGCCAGGTTGGATGGGGCTTGGAACAAGCTGGGTTGGTGGGAGGTGTCCCTGCTCATTTAGGGGGATAGGAACCAGAGGGTCTTGAAGGTCTCTTCCAGCTCAAACTATTCTATCATTCTATCAGAATAATAGAGCAAACCCACTGAGCACTAGAGCATGAAGGATCAGTAGGTCGTAATGAATCACAACTTGCCCCCAAAGCAATACATCATGCTAAAAAAAAAAAAAAAAGAGGAAATGTTATACTACAAAAAGATGGATGTTATACTACACTTTGTAACCTGCCAGCTATGTTCTGCTCACTCCTGGGAAAGCCTTGGTTGGAGGAGAGTGTGTAAAGTGGGGCATTCCTTTTCCAGAAAGATTTGTCCTACTTCAGAAGTATCTAGTGGGAACCACAAGAGCAACCAAGAGAGAAAAATTACCTGTGAGGAAATCCTGAAACCATTATCTGCTTCAGAAGGAAGAGGACCAAAGAGAATATGGGACCACTGTTCTAGTCTATGAAGGGGCTTTGTGTCAGAGAAGACATCCGCAGGAAAAGACACACTGAGTTTAAGCTACTCCAGATGGTTGTTAGATATTCTGAGAGATTTTCCAATGGTCAAGACTGCAAAACACAAGAATGAATTACCTGCTACATCTCCATCATGGGAGGCCTTGAAAAAAAAAAAAGAGTTTAAACAAAGATCCATCAAGAGTGGCCTAGAAATAGAGGTCTCTTGTTTTGGGAAAGGAAAAATAAGCCATGCAACCTCTTGAGATCTCTCCCAGACCTATGAATTTGTAATGCAGTCTTAAAGTTCTCCCCTAGGCCTGATAATTTGGGTGAAAACACTTTGGGTGTCTTGAATTAATTACACAGCTTTTTACTACACTGTGGATTGGGACTGGCAATGTCATTTCAGAGAGGTCCATGAAACATGCAGCTATTTTAGCTTCCTGTTGCTAGAAAGAGAACTTCATTTCTCTGCCCTTCAGCAGGGCTCAAGAAGTATTCAGGCTTTGCTGAGATTTTCAGGATAGAAATCTGGGGTTTGATATGAACCCAGGTGCTGGAGCATCTCCAGAGAACAATGAAGCAGGAGAAGGGTTTGGAGAAAAGTCTTACAGGGAATGTCTGAGGGACATGGAGGTGTTTATCTTGGAGAAAAGGAGGTTGAGGGAAGAACTCATTCTCTACAACCACCTAGAAGGAGGTTGGAGTGAAGTGGGTCTTGGTCTCTTCTTCCAAGGAACAAAAAAAATGAAGAGAAAATTACCTCAAGCTGCATCAGGGGAGGTTTAGAGTAGATATTAGAAGACACTTTTTGTCCAAAAGGTTTGCCAAACACTGGGAAAGACTGCCCAGAGATTTGCTTGATTCATCATCCCTGGAAATGTTAAAAATATGTTTAGATGTGGTGCCTTGGAACATGGTTTAGCACTGGACTTGGTAGAGTTAGGTTAATGGTTGGAGTGGATGACCTTAAAGGTCTTTTTCAACCAGAATGCTTCTGTGATCCTATTAATGTTTTCAACCTTATTTCTTTAATCTCAGGTGACTGGAGCATGGTGTGGGGTTTTCCTACCCTGGCTTTAGGTTTTTCAGTGTGATTTATCTGAGCTGAGCTTGGGTGGCCAAAGATTTCATCTTCTTTTCATCTTTCATCCTCACAACAACTCCTTGTGGGTGTTTAGATAGAAGTTGGCTGTCCCACAAAGGTGGTGTCAGAGGTTGCTGAGGGCAACACAATGTGGGAAGCAGCACAAATGGATTAATTCAGCCACTGAAAAGCAGAACTGGGCTCTTCCAAGACCTCCAGCTGAGCACAGAAGGAATTCAGCCTTCTCCTCCACACTTGTCCCAGCAGTGCTGAAAGGCAGAAGTTGCTCTCCTTCTCTCTGCACCACTAGGAATAACTTTGGATTCCCTTTTGTTGTGGATGACCTGGTGGGAAAAATATTTATGGAGCAGGGCTCAGGTGGGTTGCTCTCAGTCATGGATTTATGACTACTCAAGCCCCATGGAGATGCCACCACCAAGTGATACCTCAGGCAGCTTCTGGCTCACACTGTTGTCTATTCAGCTTGCAGGTGCTGGAAGAAGGAGGCATGAGAAAGGCTCTCACATCCCTCTTACCATGGAGATGAGCATCTCTCAGATGTCTGCTAGGGCTATGTGAGATGTAAATGTCAGTCCAGTTTGTGACTGAAATCAGCAGGAGATGACTTGGAGGCTGCTGGCATTAGCTGGGAAATCTGTGTACTTTATGTAACTAACAAGGCAGGGTCAGGTCATTATACACTGAAAATAAATGAAAAAAAAGAGCCCTGGAAATTACATGTCTTCTTGTTTATTTATCAGATTATCTCTCAGCCCAGCAGTGCATTTGGCAGACATTTACTACAGACTGGAAGGAGCAGTCAGTAGAAGTGTCTCCAGTCTCTGGGAATTCGTTCTTTCTCAAGTAGAAACCTCTGGTTTCTGAGGTTTCTGGTTGGAGAAAGATTTTTTTTCCCCTGCTGATTACATATTTTTTTGTTTTGTTTTGTTTTTTTGTTTTTTGTTTTTTTTTTATGGAGTTGGTTAGGATGTTCTCTAAGTATCTTTTCCCATATGAGCAGATCATTTACTCTTCTCACTGCCTTCAACTCGTGCAGACCACTCTCTGCAATGTGTCTGTGCTGACTTCTCTGCCTTGCAGTGGATTTCTGGCATCAGTGCCAGGCAACAGGGCACATATCCCCAATATATCCCCCTTATATACCCCACATATCCCCCAGCTGTCTGGGGAGACCTGCCCAGAATGAAGTTCAGAATAGACTTGGTCTTCCTCTTACTGGACATCACCAAAATTCTTTTATGAGATGCTTGGCTTTGTCTTCCATTTAAGAAGTGGCAGAAAAGAAGGGCAACAAACATTAATGTCCAAAGAAGGGCAATGAAGCTGGGGAAGGGTCTGAAGAACAAGTTTTATGAGGAGTGTCTGGAGGTGTTTAGCTTGGAGAAAAGGAGGTTGAGGGGAGACCTTTTCACTCTAGCTACCTGAAAGGAGGGAGTTGGAAGTTGGTCCCTTCTCCCAAGGAACAAGCAACAGAACAAGAGGAAATAGCTTCAAGCTGAAGGAGGGGAGGTTTAGATTAGATTTTAGAACGTCTTCACCAAAAGGGTAATCAAACACTGGAACAGGTTGTCCAGGGAAGTGATGGAGTTGCCATCCCCCAAGGTATATGAAAGATGTGTAAATGTGTTGCTAATGGCTATAGTTTAGTGGTGGATGTCTCGGTGCTGGGTTAACTTTTGGCCTTGATGACCTTAAAGGTCTTTTCCAACCCAAATTCCATTATTCTGTAAAAGTTGGCAGAAATTCCTCTCTGTCATGACTCATTCCTTGCCACCAGCCTGAGTGAAAACACTCAAAAAAATGGAGCAAGGGCCACTCAGACACTTTGTGTGCAATGCTCAGTGCTGTGACATCTGATCCATCCCAAGGGTTCTCGATGCTGCATTTTGTTTGGAGACACATTTCCACCACACAGGAATGGAGAAGGAGATCATTTGGACACAATAACCTGCTGGTCTTGACTCTGGGTTCCTAACAGCCTTGGATGGGCTCATATCCAAACCATACCCTATACTTTATTTTAATTAAATTGAAAAAACAAACCAATCACAGTGCCATCCCATGGGGCTAACTTTGTGTTTGGTTGAGCTGGACCAGGCACCACGAGGAGGAGGGAAATTGGATGTTCAGAAAGCTTCTTCTTTCTGAGTATAGAATCATAGAATAACTGGGGCTGGAAGGGATCTCTAAAGGTCATCTAGTCCAACCCTCCTGCAGGAAGCAGGGACACCCTCAACCAGATCAGGTTGCTTAGAGCATCCTCAAGACTCACCTTGAATATCTCCATGAATGAGGCCTCAACCACCTCCTTGAGCAACCTCTTCCATTTTTCCACTACCATCATGGTAAAGAACTTTCTCCTAATGTCCAGTCTAAAACTACTCTAATTTAAAGCCATTACCCCTCATCTTATCACTCCAGGCCCTTGCAAACAGTCCCTCTCCATCCTTCCTGTATTCCCCTTTCAGATACTGGAAGGTCACTATTAGGTCTCCATGGAACCTTCTATTTTCCAGGCTGAACAACCCCAGCTCCCTCAGCCTGGCTTCCTAGGAGAGGTTTTCCATCCCCCTGATCATTTTCTCAGCCCTCCTCTGGCCCTTCTCCATCAGCTCCATGTCCTTCCTGTGTTGAGGACTCCAGAGCTGGATGTAGGGCTCCAGGTGAATACATGTGGCCACGAACCAATATGTACTTACAAGAAAAAGTTGTTGGGAAAAGAAAGAAACAAACAAGAAAAAGAAAACACCACAAAGCAAATGGCTCCAGGACTATTTCTCTTTGCTGTACTTCTTCAAGCTGTCTTCTTCTCTCTGCAAATTTGGCAAGCAGAGGCTGGCATCCCAGCTCAGGGGATGCCTGTTAAATAAATTGGTTCAGTCTCTTAACTGCAGCATTCATGGAAGTTTCCTGGGTTTTTTTTTTTGTTTTGTTTTTTTTTTTTTTTTTTTTTGTTTTGTTTTTTTTTTTTTTATAACACAGTAGAGAGAAATTGTTTGTGCTCCTGTCTCCCATCCAGGCACTGCTGCTGGTGCCAGGCATCTCCACATGACTCAGACCTACCGCCTGCATGGATTAAAAGATGGGTTTGATTTTGATGATTAATATGAATCAGGAGGCAAGGAGAAGCAGCCAGGTGAGGTTCTTGAAGAGGTCAACTGAGCCCCAGTTTTTTTGCTTGGTTTTCCTGTGACAACACCTCTCTGAAGGCACCTGAGAACTGAACCTGAAGGCTTATGAGGAAGAAGTTGCTGTTGTCTGAGTCGGTGACACAAACTTGATAAGTGGCAACAAGCTATAACATCACAGAATAGTTTGGATTCCCAGGGACTTTGAAGTTTTCCTGCAGCACATTCAGGGACTGGAAAGTGCTCTGAGGTCTCTCTGAGGTCTTCTCTCCTCAAAGCTGAACAACCCCAACTCTCTCAGCCTGTCTCCAGTCCTCTGATCATCTTTCTGGTCCTCCTCTAGACCCATTCCAAGAGCTCCACATCCACTATGTTGGGAGATCCAGAGCTGGACACAGCACTGGGGATGAGGTCTCATGAGAGCAGAGTAGAGGTAGATAATCCCTTCTTTTGACTTTCTGGCCACATTTCTTTTGATGCAGCCCAGGACACAGTTGGCTTTCTGGGCTTCCAATGCATATTTCTGGCTCGTGTTGAGCCAGCCATCAACCAACACTCCGAAGTCTTTCTCTTCAGAGCTATTTCTCAATCTTTTCTCCACCCAGCCTGTATTTGTGCTTGGGATTGCACGTGGAGGACCTAGGGTGAGAGGCCTTGAAAAAAGGAGAAAGCAACAGAGGACAGTGAGGAGCTGGATTTTATTTTTGTGGTCTCTAGGATACACATAGGAAATTAACTCTCCCAGGAGATGTCTTGACACAGAAGCACATCCTCATAGATCCATGGAAGCCAACATGGAGAAGACTTGGAGCCACATCATGCCCTCCATCACCTTGGGTCTTTTTCTCCTGAGCTGGGCTTCAAAACTCACATGAATTGCTGGGCCAGAAAATTTTTAGAGATGAGCTTCTCTCTCATCACCTTCAAACACAGGTAGAGGGAGATGCTGTATTCCCATGCCCACTTTGTCTGGATTTCTGTCTGGCATAGCCAGCTCCAAAAAAATCTATAACTTTTCCTATTTAGAGGTGTTAGGGATTGAAAGTAAATATAATAGATTGTTAGTGTACGTAATAGCAAGGTCTTGGGGGGCATAAGAACATAGATATGGTTGCTTTCATTTGACTTCTTTCTTTTCTTTATGGTTGCTTTCATTTGACTTCTACCTGATGGGCTCCTTTTCACTGAAGTTTCTTGACTGGTTGTGGGCTGAATTCTAAACCCATGGGCTTTGGATTAGAGGAAGACTCACATTTCAGTTTTAATTGCCACATCTGGGACTTCAGGCTTTAGTACCCACCAGGGCTGAAGATGAAGCAGCACATCTGGAAAAGAAGTAAACAACAGAGGGCTGCTGGTTATTGTCTACATTTAGGAAGCAGAAGTACATTTAGGAACTAAACTTCTTCCTTTTCCATGTCTTGTGTTCTCCATTTAACCTCCATCCCCAAATGATACTACTGGGGTGTCCGAGTAGTCCTGGGGTGTCATTACTCACCCTTTAGGCATGACATAAGTTGTAGTTGGAGGCAAGATCCTTTGTTAAACCAAGAAATAAATTAAAAACAAGAGGAATATATGTACATAAATAAACCATTTTTAATTTTTTTTTCAGACTAGATAGCTCTGCTGTCCTGAGGAGGATGTGATCCGGAAAGGGGTTGATTCACTGCAAATACCATTAAATTTGGGGTGGGATCTCTGCCAAGGATTCAACTAAGAGGAGCAGCCCACCTATTTCTGAGCAGTACGGATTCCTATATGAAGTTATAGTCTTAAGGGATCCTCAGTAGTGGCTAGAAAGATTCACAGTTTATTTCTGAGCATGGAATAAACTATGTCTATCTATAGAGTTGGCTCAAAGCTGGAACTCCCTGGGAATTCCACAGAAAAGTCCCCTCTGCTTTCTTTTTAGAGATAGTTATTCTGAACTGGAATGAAACTCAAATCTCCTGTGAAATGGGGACTCACAGACCCTGTTTAGATGAAGTCGTGAAGGGATTCCTTTTAAATCTTTTTGAAACATATCTGAAGCTCTCTGAAGAGCCTGAAACCCAGCCTGTCAGCTTTGGAAAAGATGGGAGCCTAAGCAGTCCTGAAAATCCTGAATGAAAGCCAAATGCAGTGTTGCACCATATAGAGCATTTTGGTCAACATTTATCTATTTTTATTTTTATTTTCCCCAAAGGAAAATAATTGATATCTTAGAAACTCAATTTGCTCTGAAGAAATAATTCCAGTGAAAATCTCACAGTTAGATATATGGGTTGGGGTTTTTTTTGTTGGTTTTTATGGTTTTTTTTTTGTGGGGTTTTTTTGGGTTTGGGTTTTATTTTTTTTTTTAATTTCTCAGCCAGTGCACATTAAAGAAAAGTTATGTTGCTGCTGCATTTATGAAAGGCTCTCAAATCTCACTCTTTCTCATAAAATGATCAAGTCCAGCTTTCCAAGAGAAATTATAAAGAACTCATAGATCTGACATCCATGACTGTACAAACACACAGAGGAGGGGGAAGAAAACTCACTTTTTATCTCCAGGCACATATTGAACAGGAGACAGGTGACTCCTGCCATGCCTCTGCTAAACCATCCTCCAGAGATGGACACCTACACCCTTGGCAATTGGTCTGCCTTGCAAGTGTGACAAGATTAGAAAAGATGTTTGGCACTGAGCTGCCTAAAGAGAGCAGCTTCTTGATCTCAGCCAGAAGAGAAATTCAAGGTGCTTTGCTTGCAACAAACATGAATGTGGATGATCCAATTCCTTTTTTCTTTCAAGCTCCTTGACCCCTTGTCAGGGTTTAACACTGCCCCAGCAATTAAACCAAATACCAGATGCTTCCTATTAATCCTCTTCCTCTCCCTGATAAAGAAAGGAGAGAGAATAAGGGAGAGAGACTGATGGGTTGGAAACTAAACTACACAGCTTTAATGAAACAGGAATGAGAAATAGGAAAAATTACTAAATATATACAAATATCCAGGAAAATGGATCCCAGGTTCCTCCTCCCTTCCCCCCAGTAACTCTTCTATCCCCACCGAGGCTGCAGGGCAGCCCTGGGAAAGTCCAGGCTGGACTCCTGAGGTCAGCAGCAGTGGGGAGCTGGAGGCAGGAACACACAGATTCAGGCTGGCATGGATCAGGAGCACAGGCAGAGGAAGGGATGGAATCCTCCCAGTATGCTGAAGCAAAGAGGGAGGGGGGAAGAAGGGGAAGCAGGAAGGGCTTTGACCCTGGTGATCCCTCCAATTTATCCTGAGGATGAGGTGGATGGGATGGAATCCTCTGGTCAATTCTGGCCATTTCTCTTGTCTGTTCCTCCCCAAAGGAGGGCTGCAGGTGGGACCTCTTGACTCCTTTTCTCCTTCCAGAGGGCAAAATGTTCCTCAGAGCTGAGCAGTGGCCTTGGTTCTGCACCCCATTCTCCAGCTGGAACTCTAAACCTCGAGTGGGATCAGTCCCAGCAGCAGACACTGCCTGAGAAACTTGCTGTTCATTTCAGCAAGTGCAGCTCCTTCCAAGAGACTCAGCTGAAAGCAAAAGTCCAAGACAGAAAATCACCTTTATCCTGGCCCAAACCAGGACAGAACCCCAGCTTTTCTGGTCCTGCCTCACTCTTCTCAGCCTGTTGTGAATCTCTTCCAGTGTTTCAGAGATGATTAAATTAATAATTCTGTCTCCACTCAGGGTTTCTGTGATTAGACATCCAAGATTATTTCCTACATTAACTTGCTGCTATTCAACAAGTCTCTGCCCACCAGGCTGCATGGGGTTATGGGGGGAAAATCCCTTCCCCTGTCCATGATTTCCATTCTTTATTAAAACCTGGTGTTGCATTTGAACCACATGGTTCTGAGATAATCCCAGCTTGCCTGGTTATCCCCCTGCTTCAGTCTCAGCTGTGAGGAGCTGAAGTAATCCTGGAGTTTCCTCATCTTCATCACTAATTAAGACAGATTACTGCTTAGCATTAGCTTCAAGATAGTCCTAAAATGCCATTACAGCCCAGGTGTCTTGTTTTCCTAGAGGTCATTTCAGGTGCATCTAGGGAGCAGCTAAATTCCCTCTTGTGCAAATATTTCTTAACAAAATCTCAGATACTGGAAATTTTTTGTCCCTTCCTTACAGAGATTTCCAGTTCTCCTTCACTGTGGTTTAATCATTCATCTTAATGGGATTTTTTTCTTTTTTTTTTTTTTTATTTTTTCTTCTTTTTTGCATTCACATTGATTTTAATATGCACATCAACAATTTTAGCATACTTTTTGTTGATTCAACTCCTACAAAAATAATATATCCTAACCTGCTTATTTTATTGGGGTAATTTATCTTAATTCTAACAGGGACAATATCTCTTACAGGCACCTTGAAATACAATATACTAATTTTATTTACTGTACACCTGGTAAATCTGAAATATAACAACATTTTTTTTTCCATCTTATTAGAAGAGTGACACATCTAGATAATTATAACTTATTAAGTCATCTCTGCATTTTAATATCTGCCGTTTTTGCTCTATGGTATACACAGAATAATTTAAATAGCAGTGATTACTTAGCAAACATCTTTGTGTTGGAAGAGTTTGCAGCATTTTTTTCTGGCTGCCTCTCCTGAATAAAGAATGATGAATTTGGGGGGTGGGAGAGAAGTATCCACTCAGGAACAGAAACTTCAGATGATTACCAGCAATGCCCATTATTCAGCAGGGTTGTGTCTTGCTTTGCCTCATCTCCTGTGAATCACATTTCACTTGCTGAAAATTGACATAATTTCTTTGCTGGAGTGGAACTGAGCTCAGAAATCAGGCTGTGTTGTTTATGAACACCAGTGTCAGAAGGTGGAGAGAGAGGTGAGAGATGAAGTATCACTCTGGAGCAATTCCTGAGTTTGGATCACATCCAGATTTGGAGCCTGTTCCCAACTATGGTCAGATACTTCACCCTCCATGGACAAGGAAATTTTTGGAAACCAGAAAGAAAGTGTTTCTTCAAAGCATAAGGAAATCTCATTGACTTTTTCTGGACTTCTTCAGGTGAGAGAAGTTTCTCAAGAGTTCACTGACTCAGGCTTTGGTGCTCCTACACATTTTTTTGGTTTTTTTTTTTTTGTGAACTGTTATAGAATCATAGAATCATAGAATTGGCTGGATGGAAGGGACCTCAGAGATCATTGAGTCCAACCCTTGAACCACTGTTGCGGTTGCTAGACCATGGCACTGAGTGCCACATCCAGTCTCTTTTTAAATATCTCCAGACAGGGAGAATCCACCACTTCCCTGGGCAGCCCATTCCAATGTCTGATCACCCTCTCTGTAAAGAAATTCTTTCTAATATCTAACCTAAATTCACCCTGGCACAACTTGAGACCCTGCCCTCTTGTCTTGTTGAAAGTCATCTGGCAAAAGAGACCAACGTCCACCCGGTTACAACCTCCTTTCAGGTAGTTGTAGACAGCGATGAGGTCTCCCCTGAGCCTCCTCTTCTCCAGGCTGAACAGCCCCAGCTCCCTCAGCCTCTCCTCATAGGGTCTGTGCTCGAGTCCCTTCACCAGCCTGGTTGCCCTCCTTTGGACCTGCTCCAGGACCTCAATCTCCTTCCTGAACTGGGGGGCCCAGAACTGGACACAGGACTCGAGGTGTGGCCTCACCAGGGCTGAGTACAGGGGCAGAATCACTTCCTTGGACCTGCTGGTGACGCTGTTCCTGATCCAGGCCAGGATGCCATTGGCCTTCTTGGCCACCTGGGCACACTGCTGGCTCATGTTCAGCTTCCTGTCAATCCAGACTCCCAGGTCCCTTTCTGCCTGGCTGCTCTCAGCCCCTCTGTGCCCAGGCTGGAGCTCCCCATGGGGTTGTTGTGGCCAAAGTGCAGGACCCGGCACTTGGCCGTGTTAAACCTCATCCCGTTGGAATCAGCCCAACTCTCCAGTCTGTCCAGGTCCCTCTGCAGAGCCCTCCTGCCTTCCAGTTGATCCACACTCCCCCCCAGCTTAGTGTCATCTGCAAATTTGCTGATGATGGACTCAATCCCCTTATCTAGATCATCAATGAAGATATTGAACAGAACCGGGCCCAACACTGATCCTTGGGGGACACCACTAGTGACCGGCTGCCAACTGGATGCAGCCCCGTTCAGCACCACTCTCTGTGGAGGGGGAATGACCTTCTCCATAGCCTACAGGTGCTTTTTGGGAGGCAGTTCATCATCCACATTACTTCAGGGGTGTATCAAACCCCCCAACTATGTGCTCTGTATTTTCTTGACACTTCTTGCAGCTGTTTTGTGAGATTCACTCCACACATGTGAGCTCTTGTTATCACTGGTGCCTTTTCACTGCAGTGGATGTATCACCCTGTGTCACCCAACAGCTGCTTCCTTCCACATGGGTGACTCAAGAAGATGTAAAATAATTAGATAACCAGCTTGAGATTCTCTCTTTCCCACATTTTCAGACTACAGACTAAATTTAGCTGTTGCTTCCATGCTGATGGATGCGTATTCTGTCTCATTTAAATGATGCTCTGTAGCATTTAAAGGTGCCCAACAAGTAGAGGCAGTCTGGGGAAACATTTCCAAAGAGTGGGAGAGGTAATAGGTGTTGTGGGAGAGGGAATTCTGTTCTGGGCATGGAAAAGATGACACTGAGGGGAGGAGAAAGCACGATGGAAAAATAAACTGGGTTTGAGATTGTGTGGGGCAAAACATTGCAGAGTGGGGTATTACATCTGAAATATTTTTCTTAGTGGTGTAACCACCATGAGCATGACTGGAAAGCAAAGAGAAAAGAAAAAGTCTTTCCTCTTCTCATTCTGATTCCTCCCATCACTAAAATCATCAAATGGATTTAGTTGGGAAGGACCTTAAAGATCATCCCGGTCCAACTCCCCTGCATGGACAGGCACAGCTTCCACTGGGGGAAAATGCCAAAAGCCCCATCCAGCCTTGAACACTTCCAGGGATGGGGCAGCCACAGCTTCTCCAGGCAAACTGTGCCAGTGTCTCACCAATGATCACTAAAAATGCACAGGGAGGCTGCTGAGCACAGGAGGGTGAACTAAAGTCTACCCAGGCTTTGGTGCCCATCAAGTTCTTTTCTTTTCCAGATTCCCTTCTCCTTGTGTCATTCATTGCCTCCAAATTCCTTCAGCCTTTCCTTGGCCTCTGGCCTCCCAGCCACCATTTGTAAAAGAGATGGTAACTGAGTGACCAGATTTGGAGTCTTTCAAAAGATGAGGTGGTTGGGAGGATAGAACAACAATTTAAAAAATCCTTACTGCTTTTCTTGAAATCCTGCCAAGGGTTTCTTTTTGTTTAGATGAAGACCCTAGAAGCATGAAACTTGTGTCTGGAGGGCTGTGGGTACCTTCTTGAAGAGACTGATGGCAGAAATAGGATACAGCTCTCATTTTAAACTCTTCCCACTTTATGCTCTTCAATTCTGGTCAACTCATTGTCCTCACAGGAGGGGGAAGTTGGAGTGAACTTTCCATCTTCCACACTTGGGTTGGTCTCCAAAGGCAGAAAAAGTTTGTGAAGGTGGTTTAGTCCCATGGAATCCCACCTGAGGTCCATGGTCCCAGTTCAGACAGCTTAGGCCTCATTGAGAAAACTCCACAAGTGTAAATTTTGACTTGTTTAAGTGTTTCTTATAACAAAAATCAGACGCCTCAGCAAAGGGGGTGGTGGAGGTGGAGGGGTGATGAAGGTTGGCACCTGATATCCCTCATTTATAGGATGATTTGGCCTAGGGCAACAGAGATGGGAAAGACCAGCTTCCTTCAGCCTCTTTCCTATGATCATCCAAGGAACAGCTCTCATCAGGAATGTTTCCATGGTTTCAGAGTCCTGAACAGCCTGTGTGTGGTTCCATCCCATGCATTACTCATGGCAGAGACTGACGTTGGGGTGATTCAGGTAGGTTTTGGGAACTGGAAGGGATTATCTGGAATGAGATTTTTGCCTGATCCAATATCCATGTTGAAGCAGAGAATGACTGGGAGCAGATGAATCATAAAAAAAAAAAGAAAAAAAAAGACCAGTCACAAGAGAAGTGTTGGGGGGGCTCATTTTTACAAAGACCCCTGAGGGGGTTGCTCACCAAGCTGCTGTGGTGAAAGGTTGGGGTTGGGGTAAAAGGTTGCAGGTTGGGGTGAAATTCCATACCCAGGCAGAAAACTCTGGCTAAAACAAATATCCAAGATAAAGAAATGGACCCAGGAGGTGGTCCTCATCCTTTTCTGTTTTGCTTCGTTTTGTGGAGTCTGTCTTTTGAACAAGATAATGCTGTGTAGATGTGAGCCAGAGCATGAAAACATGACAGTGTTTAGGCATGGATTAAAAAAAATGAATCAGAAGACCAAAACTGTCAACATAGCTCCCTGCCTCAGAAATAGAGCATGGCCTTCCTCTGGTGACAGAAAAATGAGTCAATCAAGGACTGTGTGGATGGAAATGGAAGACATAAATTATTTTCTAAGATGTACTGGAAGTTAAAAGATATTTTTTACCAATATGGTGCTCAAAAATATCTCCTGAATATGCATTACTTCCCCTAAATAAGTAATTTTACAGGTTGTCTCCTCTCCCACTTGATATTTTCTAATTTTATTGGTTTGGGTTGAGGTTTTTTGGGGGTGAAAAGGGGTTTTATTGGTCTCCTCTATCTCCCCCAAAAGTAGGAAGATTATCAATGACCTTCAGATTTGGGCCAAAAACATATCTTGGAAGAAAAGATATTTAGAGAAAAATTTAGTGTTTGCAGTGAAGTTTTTCCCCTGGAAAAAACCCCAAAAAACCAAAACACCAAGCAAGAAAAAAATGTTTACTCAAATCCTTTCCCAACTGCCTAAGAGGTGTTTTGTTGAGGTTTTTTTTTTTCTGCAAAGGGCTATGATTTTCTGATAACTTTATTTTTTAGCTCTCAATAGAGCATCAAAAGGTTTCCAGTTGGCATGGAGAATGGCCCTATTTGACAAGGCTTGGATTCCCTGACTTATAAAGACCCTTAAAACATCTTTCTCCAGGACAACAAGGGATAGTTAGGAATTTCAGCTCAGGGAAATGAGGGAGCAAGTTCTGGAGTGGTCTGGGCTCCCATCATAGTTAGGTCCAGCACAGTCCAGAGAAAAATCAAAGGAGAGTAAAAAATGTTCAAAGCCAAAGCCCATCCTTTGGAATGTTCAGGGATGAAATATAAACCACCCAAAGGAAAAATAGTCAGAAATCACATTTGTTGTCTGAATTAATCCTTTATTGTGATCATTGGTTAGGCTTGTTGTTGGGAATGGGTGATGGGAGGCTGAGAGTTCTTAGCAATCTAATCTTTTTGTTGTGTGGCCTGAAAACACTCTTTTTCCTTCTGGTTAGTGAGGATGAATACTCTTCTGTGCTGGAGGTTGGAGTTTTATGGATTTCAGTACCATCCCCAAAGCATTGGTGTTCTCATGTGTGTTCTGCTTGGCTGGATGGCGCTGAACATGACTGCATTAAAGAAGCAAAACCAAAAGGAAAAGAGAGATCATTTTCTGCTGCTTTTCCTGATCTGAGTTGAACCATGAGATCCTTAATGACCTGATAATCTGATGATTATCTGAAAATAATCTGAATCTGATGACCTGAAAATAATCTGATGATTATTTTTTCCCTTGCAGATTGATAGATGTGGTTCATGGCCCTTTCAGAACAGAGCTGCACAAGACAAAAGGAGGTGACTTCCAAAGTAAAGAAGACTGGCAGAAAGACCCATAACCTGTTTTTGTTTGGTTGTTTTACAAAGTACCTCTGGGAAGTGTTGCCAAGACCCTTTGACTCTTAGTGGCATCTTCTGGGAGATCTTTAATGTCCCTTCCAACTCAACCCAGTCTACAACTCTATGAGTTTTCTATATTCTCTGGAGTAACTCGTCTGTCAAAGAGTTGCAGACAGTTCTTATAACTGTGGTTGGCAATGTATTGTAGGACCTGGATTCTCCTAAAAGCTAGAAAAAGGGCAAGGGAACCCAGATATCCCACAGCAATGCCAGAAATTTCCTACACCTGGGATCTCAGTAAGGTGTGGGAAAAATCTCCCCTTGCTGGAATACAGCCTGAGCCCATCATTTGGACCATGCTGAATGCTCTGGGCTGGTAAATCAGAAGCAGTTTCTCCTCTGAGCCTTCTTAGAAACTTCCCCTGGGCTTTTATGCAATAAATTTTAACTCCCCTTTGCCATCCCTTCCCCTGTTTCTAGACTGGGAATAAAACTTCCATAAATCATTGAGATGTTGCAAAGGTAAAATTGCAAAAGCAAATTGAAAGATAAAACTGAAAAGGTAAAACCAAAAGGTGAAGCTGAAAGATTGGCTTTTCTGAGAAAAAGAGAGGAAAAGGAAACCCATAAGTTAATTGCTACTGAAAGTAACTTTTCTCTTTTTTTGCAGCTTGGGCACATGATGTCTCTGTTTACTCCTCGAATGGGTGGAGGAAAAGCTACAGCTGGATGATCTGGAAATTAAAGAAAGCAAAACCAACAAGTTGAAATGATATATTGGAGCCATTAGTAACAGCACTGTAATGACCCAGCTTCCAGCACATTTCCAAATGCCTGGCTCTGTGTGCACTTTCTATTTTATTTTTTTTTTCCCCTAACAAGAAAAATTTTCCTACTTCTCCTACCAAATCCCTTTAAATGGTGCTGGGACAATGTTCTTCTGCTTCCTCTGGGATGAATCTTGCCTTATTACTAAGGGAGGAATAATATGAAGGTAATGAAGGCTTTTATAGAAACAGAGTTCCCAGGCACAGTTTACCCATGGAGTTTGCTCTGAACCTTCTGCTTCCATGTGTGTGGCTCCTGCTCTCTCAACCAAAGCTTTTCACTCACCTGCCATGTGATTTGGACAGAGATATTCTGTAATACTTGGTGAAAGTGGACACCTCTACTTGTAAAGCAATCAACACAAAGACTGGAAGCAGTCTTTGCTTGGAAGGGTGGACTGGCTCTTGCCTGACAAGAAATTTGCCTTCATGTTGGGCAAGTATAGAAAACAAAACCCCCTTTGGCTGCCCCTTTCCATTTATGCAGTCATAGCTCTGTTCTAAATAGCTGGCATCAACTAATGAACATCTGAGAAGGAGCATTTGTCATGTTACAGAATCATAGAATGGTTTGTGTTGGAATGGACTTTCCATCAAAAGGGACCATTGATTTCCAACACCTTTTCCACGGGCAGGGACACCTTCCACTATACCAGCTCACTGAAAACAAACCCCATCCAACCTGGCTTTGAACACTTCCAGGTGTGGGGACATCCCCAATTTATCTGGACAACCTGTTCCAGTGTCTCGCCACCCCCTCATAGCCCTCATCTTATTGCTGGATGCTCTGGTAAAAAGTCCAGACTTCTTTCCAGGTACTGGAAGGTGCTCTAAGGTCTCTCTGGAACCTTCTCTTCTCCAGGATGAACAACCCCAGCTCCACAACTCTGTTTATTTCCACAGGAGAGGTTCTTCAGCCCTCTGATCATCTTCATGGTCCTCCTCTGGTTAGGTCAACCAAAGGTTTCTCAGTTTCTCTCATGCTTTTTGTTAGCATCCTGCATAGAGGCAGACAGACATTAAAATGTGTGGCAACACCTGGACAGGACTCTTGGAAAAGACTTGGACTTTTAGCCAGTGTCCCACAGCCTGGGTGGCTTCTCAGAGCATCACTTCAGTAGTTGTACCCACACTGGCACCCAAATTATGGCACTTACTCACCCAAACACGCTGTGGATGAGCTCCTGGGGATCTCAGAGTTGGCATCCTGGATTCTAATCATAAGAGGAAGCTTGGTTGTACTTTGCTTTTAGTATTCATCTTATCTGTCCCACCAGGTTTTTAGGCAGGTTGAAACCACCACATGAAGACTTAATCTGAACTTCTGCTGACATTGGCAACAGGAAGACACAATCCTTCAAGGATTCATGGGGTCCAGCCTAAAAAAGCTCCAACATCCCCCCTCTGAAGGGATTGGATTTGTAGGGAACTCTTAATCTGGCTTCATGGAAGGAACTGACAATTGCCTGGAGTGATGAGTTGGGGAAATTTAGATTTTATCTGTGACGTTTTCTGAAATGGAGCCTAAACACAGTTACTGAGACATTTTAATAGAAACACAGGAGGGGGTCTGGTACATCAGACACTTCCCATGGAAATGATCTGCAAACTCACAAGATTGCATTATCCCTGTCAGCTGGCCAGGCTGTAAACAGCTCAGTTAGCCTGCAAAATTCAAACACTCAACTTTAAATCAGGCTGCACTATCACAACAACGAAGGACTAGTGTGTTTGGAGCAGAAAAGATCAAACTCTATCACTCTGTCTCTGAGGGATTGGTGAAGAGACACTGATTTTCCTCAGAAAATCTCATATGTAGGGAAATCACTGCACCTTCCTGGTGAGGTCTCTCCCTGCCTTGTTGCTATCCTTAGGATCATTTTCCCTTGTGGATCAGCCCCACACTTGCAGCTTCCTACCACCATCTGTGAAGACTTTTGCCATTATCTCACTGTAGTGGATGGCTGGGTGATAAAACACCAGAAGAAATTCATTGACATTCAGTACAAATGTTGCACACAAGGAAAACAAGAGTTCAAACTCTGCATGCACAGTGATGGGCTCTGAGTTGATTATTGCTACTCAGGAATGACATTTGGGTCTTCCAATGGACAGAGGAATGAAATTATGAGCTCATTGCTCTATTGCAATCAAGGAAAAAAAAAATGGAAATAGAATGTTAAGGATTATTAAGGAGGGAATAGAAAGCCAAAGGGAAATCATTGTAATGCCACTGAATTAATGGATTTTGGACCTTTATTTTGAATACTGTGCACTGTTCTTGTCCTCAGCTCTCAAAAGGCTCTGGTGAGCCTGGAAAAGGCTTGGAGAAGGTGATAGAAGAGTGGTAAGGAACATCTGCAGTAGGATAGACAAGGAGGTTTTGTTGGGATAAAGTCAGGATGGATGTGGAGGCAGTGATGAGGAATGAGTTCACAGGCAGCATGTGGCTGAGCTATGGCACTCCTTGCCATAGGATAGTGCTGATGTTATAGAAAAATTAAAGGAAAAAATCCAGTGGGAGTTATTAAGATCCTGGCAAGTATTGGTGTCTCCGTGCCTTGCTTTTTTACTCATCTGTAACCACTCTCAGTCAGGACATGGGATGAAATTATCTTTTAAAATCAGATTTAGTCTTTTTAGTTTAATGTACTTTCCTTTCATTTTTTCCTGCTGAACTCTTACAGATTTATACAGTCACAGATGACTTTTATTTCCACTAGGTAGGAAAGGAGAAGAAAGTCTCAGTAAATCCACAAAAATTGGTAAACAGCAGGTATTAGAAATACCACAGAAAAAGACATAACATGAAGATAGAACTGCACAGATCACTTCTAAATATGCAATTATTGCTATGAGGGGCTATCATTCAATCTTGGGATGATAAATAAGGAAGAGTTTAAGTGACTGTCAAAGTTTCTCCCTTTGAAAAGCTCTAAGGAATCAGTAATGTCTGTAATATGAACTGTTGCCAGGCCTCTGTAGCACAGCCAGCTGCAGGAAGAATAACCCATTTAAATAAAACCCTTTCTCTTTTCTCACTTTGTGCTCTATTAATAATAACAATAATCATTCAGGTTGGCTTGGACAGGCATAGAATCAGTGAAGCAAAGATTTAATAGAGTTCAAACAAGTCTAGATTGAAAAAAAAAAGACTTTTTCTGCAGGGTACTCAAGGCTGTACTGCTGGTTCACCCTTTTAATAACTGCATACATATATGAGAAGGTTGGGAAGAGGAATTTCCTGGTCACCTATGTCAACTTCTCACTTCAGCCATCACATCTTAATAATCAGGGATGTTGGGATTTAAAGAGCATCCTTTTCTCTTGCAGACATTACCTTGTAGACTTTATCTTCTATTCCCACTTGGCTGCCTCTTGCTGGAATATGAGTTGGCAGAGGTGAAGTCAGGGTCTGGGTGTTGTCTTGAGCCTTTCTGCAATGGCATCAACACTTGATTGTCTTGAAGGACATAGAGACCAATGATTCAGAGTTTGGGCAAGGAGGATATTATGGACATGGTTGTGTACTAGGTCAGCTGGCCTCTGTTCTTGAGACACTTTAAGCATGAGTGTGCATCAATAACCTGAAAGGAAGATGCGTGTGAGTGGCTTGATTATTCTATCTTTGATTAGATGATGCTTTTCAGCTTGATATGCAGTTGCAGATCTGTTCTTGAGTTTGAAAACAATAAACAGCAAGTGTCAGACAGCAAATTAATCTTCTACTGAAATATATTGTAGAATGGGGAATGCTTGTTCTTCCTTTTACGCTGTTTTATGGCTCTTGCAATTTGCAGATGGCACCACGAGTAGCTTTGGCTGCTGATGACTCTAAAAGCAAAGAGTTAAAATCATAATCTCCTGTAATTTCATAAGCAAATCAATCAGGAGATAAAGTAAAACTATAAAAAAAAAAAAAAAAAAAAAAGAGAGAGAGGAAAACAAGACGTGCTTCTGGTGACAGAGTTGTGCTGTGGTGGATTTCAGTTTGATGGGAATATCTGCTGGTTTGCTTTGAGCAATGACATTGCAAACAGTCCTTTTAGGGAAAATAGAGTATTTTTTTTCCACTTTTGTAGAGCTTTTCATCCATCAGTTTATGAAGGAATAAGTGCAAACCATTGTTAATGAGGATGGCTGTGACTAATTGCCAGGCTAGACATTTAACAGACAAATTAGAGAGCGTGTTCTGCACTGTGAAGAATTCACAGTGTCAAAAAGCAACAAAGATGAGGGATGGGTGATGGTAGAAGCCAGTGGTAGGAAACAAAATGTGATGGTGTAGCTCCTCTATTCACACAGTAATGATCACAATTAACTTTTTCCATTTGTTGACATGCCCACAAGGACTGACAAGCTTTCCAGTAGGGCCTTAAAAATGGAGAAGCTTGAAGTCTGACATGTAGGGGGAGATCTCTCCACTGAGAGGATCAGAAAACTATGGAATTATTGTGGTTGGAAAAGACCTTCACAGCCATTAAAACCAACCATCAACCCAGCACAGCCAAGTCCATCACTAAGCCACTTCCCTCAGCACCACATCTCCACATGTATTTTAAATATCTCCACCAGTATTATTGATCTTGGTCTATACTCACTAAATCCATAGGAAATAGATGTGAATGAAGATTGTATAAACCAAGCATTTCCTGAGAATATGTAGTCTAAGCTGCCATGCATCACCTTAAGATTAAAGAGCAAAACCTCCTGGGGATCCTGCTGCATTATGAAATAACCTGGTAGCAGGAGGAAGAGAAGGATTTTTTCCCCCCATTAATGTCTACAATAATAATCATGGGAAAGCATGTGTTTGCCAAGGTTGAGAGAAGCAAAATGGATGAGTAAGGTCAGATATATTCTGTGTGGGTGTGAAAAGAAGATGGCTTAAGTGAGCTGGGCTTGCTTAGGGCAGGATTTGCATGACTAAGCATGGGTGCCTATTCTGGCAGTGCCAGACCAAAGTCTGTCCCTGCTGGCTCCCTTTAGAGTCAAGGGGAACTGAGTCAGTAAAACCTTAGGGGTTTTAGGACATTACTCATCTCATCTCCATCTCTATATGATCAGACAAACCCCATCCTCTATGTCAAGTGAGATGAATCCCCCCTTGGGACAAGTCTGCACACTACTGGATGTAACCAAGTGAGTTAATTTGAAGGTATTTTGGAAATTTCTTCCTGAGCTGCAGTAGAACCTTGCTAACATGTGTAGCTTGTGTCTAGAACACCCTCACATTGTGACTGCACTGGTGTTTTTAATCCATGTTTTCACACTGGAAAGGAAGGCCTGATTTTTCAAACTTGATTTTTCCAGAGAGGACCAGTAAGTTAAGCAACCATCTCCTTTGTTGCTTTCTTTCTTTCTTGTGTACACAAATAATTACCTGAAAAAGTTCCCTTGCCTGGCACAGGAGCAGTGGTAAGGCCTGGCTGGGTGACCATAGCTTGGCCGTGGCCATGTTTCTCCCTTCCTGTTGCACTCATTCTGGATGTGACAATGTTGTCCAACATCAACCTGCAACCATCAGTGTTGGAAGGCTTTGGGGACATTTAGAGAAGGGTGGCATGACACTGAGAAACATATTAGGAAAGCTGCCAGACCCCTCTTAATGAATATTTATTACTTGTGTCTATTCCTTTGATTATTTTTTTTTTCCATATTCAACTAGTTTAGGCTCTGAAAAATGCTTATCTTACATCTTGTAGTCTGTGGACAAAACCAGCACCTGGACCAGCTGATTCCAGCACCTTTACACCCAGAATTACAGCCCCAACCAATGAGGTAAGGGCAATTTCAGTAATGTGTGTGATGGCCAAAGATGCTCAGCAAACCTCTGAGCCAACAGTTGGAATACTCAGCACAGGTCATCTAAAATGTGTTGGAGAACTTCTCCTATGAAGCCAGGCTGAGAGAGTTGAGTTTGTTCAGCCTGGAGAAGAGAAACCTTAAAGCAACTTCTGTTGTCTGAAGGACCTACAGGAAAGATGACTTTTTGCAAGGGCATGGGGTGATGGGATGAGTGGGAAAGGTTTCAAACGGAAAGAGAGGAGATTTGGGTGAGAAATTAGGAAGAAATTGTTTTCTGTGAGGGTGGTGAGACACTGGAACAGGTTGTACAGAGAAGCTGAGGCTGCCCCATCCCTAGAAGTGTTCAAGGCCAGACAAAAGAAATGGGAAGCATTTCAGTGTTTCCTAGGACCCAGCAGACTCTTAAGAAGTTACTCTATTTAAAAAATATATTATTTGGGCATCTTTCTAGATCCTGAATTGCTTCTTATCATGTGTCTGTCAGCACAACAATCTCTTGCCATGGAGCTGGAAAATAGGATGAGGGGGAGTGGGTTCAAAATGATAGAGGAAAGATTTAGATTAGATATTAGGAAGAAATTATTAGCTGTGAGGGTGGTCAGACACTGGCACAGGTTGCCAGAAAAGCTGTGGCTGCCCCATCTCTGGAAGTGTTGAAGGCCAGGTTGGATGGGGCTTGGAGCAACCTGGGTTGGTGGGAGGTGTCCCTGCCCATGGCAGGGATGTGTCTGAACCAGATGGTCTTTGAGGTCTTTTCCAAACCAAACCACTCTCTTATGATCTGATTCTAAAAAATAGTAGGAACATTAATCCTTGTGATCAGACGTCTGATGGTTTCCACAACCTTCTCTGGAGCTTCCCAGTTTTAATTCTTTTGGATTTTCATGAACATGAAAAAGCACCCAGTTCAGATTATGTTGAGATATGTAATAGGAACAACCTAAATATAGATGAGGAGTTCATGGTCTATTATCCACGAGATATCTACTTAATGATTATTTTTTTTTTATCTGGGTGGTTTTGCTGTCTCCAAGTCTGAAATTCATCTAGTCTAAATGGGTCCTGCTACCTCTTTGTGGAAAGGTATCACAAACATGAAGCTTGATGAAGAATAATTTTCCCAAGGTCACTTGGATCATTTGGGCCAGGAGTGAAATACAGAATATCCCACAAACTCAATGGACAGTTATCCATTGGTCCAGAAATTAATTTTCTATATTTTAACCTTTAAATAGAGTTAGCTTTCACTTTGCAAAAGAAAACATCAAACATAACCAAACACATTCAAACTTTGTCAGTAAAATAAAACTGCTGACTCACATTTATTTTTTGTTTTTTCAGTAGGAGCTCAGTTTAATCATTATGTTTTGCAGGAACGGGGTGTAATTAGAGAACCAGTGAGCATGTAACTGTGAATTTATTATGCAAGCAGCTATGAAAATGACTGTCTTCAGCACAAAATGATTGAATGTCATTAAGAAGAGTGAATCCAAGGGTGAGACCCCAGTGGGATGCCCTCACATGGGAAAGCATAATTGGATAAAGTAGCATGGGGCCATGAAAACCCAATTTGCCTCTTTCTGATGCTTACATGAACTTCCTCTCCACATCTTCATCAGCTGTGGAACTGGAAAATCAGCAAGGGAGATAAATCATGGGGATGATCTCTGCCATATGTAGGCAAGATATTTTGGTGCAAAACAACAACAACAAAAAATAAATAGAATCATTAAAACCAGCAAATTGATGCTAATCTGCTCTTCTGCAGCTACCATCTCATTTCAGCTGTTTTGGCCTCAAATTAATTGAGTGCTGGTGAAGATATCAGAGCCCAAACACTTAGGAATTACTGTTTCCATCACTAAGTCACATTTAAGCATCTCCTGAAACTACAGATGAGTACTCTATGAATATTCTGTGAGTGCTCAGGACCTGGAACAGGATAAATCCAGGACAATGGTGGAATCTTCCTCCCTGGAGGTACTGAAGAGATGTGGAGCTTAGGGGAATGGTTTAGTGATGGATTTGGCAGTGCTGGGTTAATGGTTGGACTTGCTGATCTTAAAGGTCTTTCACAAACAGAAGTATCCTGTGTATTCTGAGAGATAGCAGAGGTTCTTGATTAGGGTCAATCCCAAACCCCAGAGGAGCAGTCAGCCTGTGAGCTCAGCTGCAGTAACCATTAGCTGAACATCAGTGGGATTTGTTTGGGTTTAGCAGAGAGCATAAACTGACAGTTACCACAGCCTAGCTGACAGGTGGGAACATACTGAAAGGACCACAGATCTTAAAAAAAAAAAACAAACAACAAAAAACCCAGCAATTATTTTAATTATCTGAGTTGAAGGAGTTATATCAGCTGGTGCTGTCCATGGATGAGCATTGGCTTGTTTCTAGTCTAGCAAATATGTAATTAACAGAAGGAATGAGTCCGACCAGTTATTAGAATAAAGAAATCACAACTTTCTTGAAAGAAGCTCCCCTGTGTTTGAACACAGAGCAGATTTTGAGGAAGTCATCGACTCAGATATTGCAATTTAAAAAGATGTTTCCCCTTGGCAATGGAGCTGCAGAGCAGTTGTCTGAAATTTTGCATTACTGATTTGCATCTTTATTCAGGGATTTATCTTTACCTGTGCCTGACCTTGTGAATGCATTTCTCTGGGCTTCTTGTAGTTCTCATGCAAACTTTCTGATGTCCCCAAGCATCCTCTCTTACGTCTAAGTGTGCGTCGATGCTCGTGAGCCAAAGCTCTCAAGTCTGAAGAGTTTAATTTACTGCTGAAAATAATAAAGTGATTTTCACTAACACATAAATTCACTGCCTGCTTCTTGCCTCTCCTGCAGAGTGAGGACACAAACACTTGTTAGTTTGAGCTACTGCTCTGAGCTGTCAAGTTTCTCTCTGGCCGAGCAGTAGGCAAACAAAGTGCTTCCTGAAAATGCTGTTTTTAATGAACACAAACAGAATGTTTTGACTGATTTAGGACATTGATTATGCGGGGCTGGGGGCACCTTGGAGCTTCATTTTATATCACTGCTGGTTTATCTTCTCTACTCTACCTGCCTTCTCTTTCTCGTGAAAGTCTTTGCCTGTCCAGGAAAGACCAGGTGGAGAAAACTTTCTCAAAGAGGAC
Source organism: Calypte anna (assembly GCF_003957555.1). Lineage (NCBI taxonomy): Eukaryota > Metazoa > Chordata > Aves > Apodiformes > Trochilidae > Calypte > Calypte anna. The sequence goes on from NC_044245.1 coordinate 148,948,198, forward strand.
TGAAGGAAAGGCAAGGATAAGTTTCCCTGGATAGAATCATCATGGTTGGAAAGGACCTTCAAGATCACTGAGTCCAACCATCAGTCCTACACCACCTTAGCCACTAAATAATCTCCCAAAGTGCCATATTTACCCATTTTTTTAATATCTCCAGGGATGGCTACTGTACCACCTCTCCAAGCAATCTGTTCAAATGCTTCATCACTCTAAAATATAACAGTTTTTGGTGCTATTTCACACTCCTCTTTATGCCAAATCCTAAGAAGTGCAGGTTCAGCTCTTCTCCAGTCCCTTGGTAATCTGGACTGGGATCAGTCTTCTAAAGACTTTTTATTTTAGATATGAAAAAGTTGCCTGAGACCCTGTCTGGAAAGAACCCTCTTTCTGAAGAGAGAAACTGGAGCATAATTGATATTCAGTAGTATGATAAAACTGGTATAATATTAAGCTTTTTGAGGAAGGGTTTGTCCTTCAGCAACATGTTGATATAGTGTCTGGATACCACAGTCTGAATGCAATAAATTAATAAAATAGGAATGTGATGAAACACCCTTGTTTTCATGCAGAGGATGCTGGCAGAATATTTCTGGATTCAAATTTGCTCATGAGATTGCTAATTGTAGTTATTCTGGCATCAAACCAGACACCTTCAGTACCAAGGTGCAGCTTTAAAAAAGTATCAAATAAACCTGAGAGAGGCTGCTTAGAAAACCATATTTTCTATAGATGGAAAACTGGTTCTTGTGGTCCAATAGAGAAACTAAGTTATGTGGAACATAATCTCAGAGGAAAATCATGTCTCAGTAGTTAAAAAGAATAATTCTCAAAGAGCTGGGAGATGAGCCCTCAAGAGGATGACTTGGGAGTGTTGGGTGCTTAAAAGCTCAGCATGAGATGGCAGCCCCGAAATCCAACCATATCCTGGGCTGTACCAAAAGCAGCATATCCAGCAGGTCAAGGTAGGGGTTTCTCTCCCTATTACTCTCTTCTTGTGAAGATGAAGATGATCAGATGACTGGAGCACCACTCTTATGAAGACAAGCTGAGAGAGTTGGGGTTGTTCAGCCTGAAGAAGAGAAGGCTTAGACAACCTTCCAGTACCTTAAGGGGCTACAGGAAAGTTGCTCAGAGACTTTTTACAAGGGCATGGAGTGATAGGACAAGGGGGAATGGTTTAAACTGAAGGAGGGGAGATTTAGAGTAGATATTAGGAAGAAATAGTTTGCTGTGATGGTAACCCCATCCTTGGAAGTGTTGGAGGCCAGGTTGGATGGGTCTTGGAGGTAACTGGTCTAGTGGGAGGTGTCCCTGCCCATGAAGGGTGTTGGAAGTAGATTACTTTTAAGTTTCCAACCCAGACCATTCTATGATTTTGTGGAGTCCTGGTAGATTTATTTGGAGCTGCAAAAAAGCCTTGAGATGGTGTCTTGCATGAGGCTATGAAGAAAGTGCCAAGCGTGAAGTTCTGCAGTGCTGTCATAGGCTCAAAGATGGGAAAAAAAAGAGACCTAAGTCAGACAAATGTGCCCCATTTTGAACTCTGACCTGATGAGGGGGTAGGTTTCAAGAACAAGGATGGATGTAGTCTGGAAAAAAGGAGGTAGCAGCAATATGGCAAAATATACACTTAAGGCACAGTTGTTTTAGTTGTAATGAGACAACTACAAGGAAAGGCAGGGGTTTGATGGCTGAATAAATGCCTATCCAGTAAAAAGAAGCTCTTTTTTTACACTTTTTTTTTCTTTTTTTTAAGCAAACAGGCAAATGAACTTTCACACTTAGAAGGACTGAATAGTTCTGCAGTCTGATTTATGAAACACAATCATATCTGGAAAATATCAGGAGATAAAAGTTTGGAAAAATCTCATATGGGATTGTCTGGAGCAATATTTCTCATTACTCTTGCAGTTAATTTGAATATTTAGCAGCAACAAATGGCATTTTAAAAACTATTTTATCTCGCAGACACTTTCAAGGGAGGAAGGTAATTTAGAAAACAAATTTTATTCGATATTTTTAGTGAGAAACTCTCTAAAAAAAGTTAAATCATTTTTAGCAGGCAATCATGATATCAGGATATTCAACTATTGGTATTCAAGGAAACACATGGACTGGAAGAGATGTATCTCCTAGGGAACCCACTAAAAATACCTTTAGGATTATTAATGTTATAGATAAAGAAAATTATAAGAGCCGTGACAGAATGAGAGCAGGTGGGGAAGAAAGAGACCCAGTCCCTGATATCTTCTATAAAAGATTTAGGAAATAACACATTTGTTTCAGTAGATCAGTCTAGGTGGGTCTGTCAGGCCTTCTAACTCTTCCCACCCCATGATTTCCAGTCCAAATCTCTGTGTTGCTTGGGCTTCCATCCCCAGGCAGAACATTAAATGTGTGAAACAGCCAATGGGAATGTAATTCCATCTTTCACTTCTTGCAATCTCCACAGACACCCCCACCCCATCTTCTTTGTTTTCCATCCCCCCAGAGGAAGGAAGTGTGGCAGCTACAGGGTCATCCCTGGCTCATCCCAAAAGCGTTTGCCCTGTGCCAGAGGAATGTCATTTTTTTCCTTGGAAAACTTCTGTCTGGTTATTTAGCCTCTTTATTTGCAGGCTCTGTTGCCCTGGGGGGAATTCATGCTGGTTAAACATCCAGTTCAATATGTTTGAAAAAATAGGACTATTATATACACATCTATAGTATTTCTTAGACAGTCTTTCTTAGGCTTAATCTTCTCTCTGTTTTTTCACTGCACAGAACTAACCCTGAAAAGCCAAGTTTCTGAAATGAGAGATCTGAGATCCCAGGATCACTCCATAATTCTAAAAAAATGTTCTTCAGAGTGTTCCCTTGGTGATATCCTCTGAGCCACAGATGAAGAACCTTTAAAGACCTCAAAAATATGTTCAGATGATGCTCTTTTTGACCTAAGACCTTTCTTCTCAAAGCAGGGCTAAGCTTTTCATATAGGGTATGGGAACACCAATGTTTCCACACCAAGGTACCACTACTAAAAGTCCAAACATCACACGGCCAAGGCACCTTGAAGCCAGCTTTTTGGCATTTAACTGTTCTCCCTGCTCTCCCCTAACCAACGTTTTCCAACTCCTCATTTTTTTTTGGAGATGCTCAGAGCTGTGGCTGGGTGAGAGCTCTTGCTAGGGTTCAAAAAAGTGGATAGGTAGCCTGGGGCAAGGATGAATGTGTTACTTCTAAGTTATGGTCTTGTATGCATCCTGGCCTGTATCAAAAACAGCGTCACCAGCAGGTCCAGGGAGGTGATTCTTCCCCTGTACTCAGCACTGGTTAGGCCACACCTCGAGTACTGTGTCCAGTTCTGGGCCCCTCAGTTTAAGAAGGATGTAGAGGTCCTGGAACAGGTCCAAAGGAGGGCAACCAGGCTGGTGAAGGGACTCGAGCACAGGCCCTATGAGGAGAGGCTGAGAGAGCTGGGGCTGTTCAGCCTGAAGAAGAGGAGGCTCAGGGGAGACCTCATTGCTCTCTACAACTCCCTGAAAGGAGGCTGTAGCGAGGTGGGAACTGGACTCTTTTCACAGACGACCTTCAACAAGACAAGAGGACACAGTCTTAAGTTGTGCCAGGGGAGGTTTAGGTTAGATATTAGAAAGAATTTCTTCACGGAGAGGGTGATCAGGCTATGGAATGGACTGCCCGGTGAGGTGGTAGATTCTCCGTCCCTGGAGATATTTAAAAAGAGACTGGATGTGGCACTCAGTGCCATGGTCTAGCAACTGCTCTGGTGGGTCAAGGGTTGGACTCGATGATCTCTGAGGTCCCTTCCAACCCGGCTAATTCTATGATTCTATGCATCTCTGAGGAGACTCTTGAAGGTTCTTATTAGATGTATGCATTTATTTTTACAGTGTGGCACCTGCGATCACAGTTCTTCACATTCATCTTCATTATCTGGTTTAGGAAAATGTCCTGTGAAACACTGAGCAAAGCCTTTCTAATGCCAATGTGTAACCTCTTCTGCTTCTCTGCTGCTCATGAGATCCATTCCTCTGTCTTGGGAAAACGTCAACAATTGTCCAACCTCATTGGTGCTGATAAACTGGAGACTCAAAGCTAGCAAGATAAAGACAGAGCTTGGGAATTAAGAAGGGACAAGAGGAGATAGCAAGGGACTTCAGGTACCAAGCACAGGCTAAAAGAGTGGAAATTCTTGGCCTTTTGGAATGTTGCTACATCTATAACAAGCAGTTATAGAGACCATTTGGTGGCTTGGTTTTCTTGTGTTTGTTAGACAGCTTCCTCTTGGGAAAGCTTGAACAGAAGTCAAGATAAAGCAGGATGGATGAAAAGATACTCTGAAATAATTTATCTGAGCTATCAACCTTACCAGAACTTCTCCCTTCCTCTTCACCTGTTGCAAACAACACTTTTACCAATGCCTACAATCTCATATGAGATAACCAAAATTATTTCCCTTTTAGCCATGCCCCATCCTTATTTAGAGACAAGAATCCTGAGTCAGATGATGCTTCACCTTCCCAACTAATCCACCTCTTTCCAAATAGCTACAACCAGATCCCCCCTACAGTCAATCCTATTTCTTCCCCCCCTTCCACCAACCAATCTTCTTGCCAAGAGCAAGAAGAATGTCCCTGTTCCCAATGTCCTACCACTCTAATTGAACAGGTTTCTCACAAAGTCTAGACATTTCCTGAATTGCATGCAAAAAGCTTCTGCTCCACTTCAGCTCCATTAATCCTGCAGCTCAAGGTCCAACGAGGCTGATGCTTCTTGATCCACTCTGGGTGAATTACAGTTTAAATGACAACTGTGCAACTCCTTGGCAGTGCCTCAGTGCCCTTTGTTCTTGTAATTTTCTGGATGGAAGGAAAGAAATTATAAATTCCTTTTGAGGCTGACGTCTGTCCCATTGCATCAGAAATACCTCTCTGCTGGGTAAAAAAAACTGGGCTGGGCCAAAGAGTGGTGGTAAAAGGAGTTCAGCTCAGTTGACAACAGGTTACAAGGCACAGTGTTGGGTCCAGTTGTGTTTAATGTCTTTATCTATCATCTGGATGAGGACATCAAGTGTAAGCTTGCAGATGATTGTTGGGAGGGAGCATTGATCCACCTGATTGTAGGAAGGTTCTACAGAGGGACTTGAACAGGCTGGACAGATGGGCTGAGGCCAATATTATGATGTTCAACAACCCCATACAACACAACAGGCTTGGGAGAAGTGGCTGGAAAGCTTCCCAGAGGAAAAGGACCTGGAGGTGCTGGTTGGCATCCAGCTGCAAATGAGCCAGTGTGTACCCAGAAGGCCACCAGCATCCATCACCAGGGAAGTGATCTGTGAGAGAGTGAAAACTCATCCTCATGAGTCTCAAGGTGCTTGTGTTGATTGTGTCATAGATATAAATCATGAAAGAAGGCTTTTGGGTCAATTTTCAAGTCTTTTGATGCCTCACTTACTCTCTACAAAACATTTCTTAGCATTAAGTACAATCTCACTTCCAGAATCCTAAGTAGAGCTATTTGCCATAATTTCTTTAAAAGTTTTCTTTTAGATAAAAATGATTTTTTCTGCTCAAATGAACAATAAAATTTTAAAAATTACCATTTTCTATAATTTTAAACTTTTCCTGGTTTTAGTGATATCTGGGGAAGCTTTTAGATAAATCCGTCAGCATTCAATTTGTAGTTTTTCTCTCCTTTTCCTCCTGCTTTTCTGTATTTCCCTTCCCCTGGTGACAAATAAATAAATAAAAATACGAGGAGCAATAGAGGAACAGGAGATATAATTAAAAGTTTTATTCATGTTTAACATGTTGTAAAACTGAAGACTGAACTATTGCTTTTTGTTACAGCATTGAATTGGGAACTTTTGGCCAGGGGCTCATCCAGCAATGAAGGCAAGGGATCTCTCCAAGGGCTGGACATGTCTTTGATTTCCCAGTTCACTGAATCAGGCCACACATTTTGAGTAATGCTATTGATGCTGATGCTTATGATGAGGAGATTAAGTGTAGAAATCATCCTTCTGTCTACTACTAGAAACACCTCTTTACCTTCTTAAAAATTCAGTTGTTTAGTCTGTTTACTATGTGTTTACTTTTATCTCCAACTGCTAATTTTGTAATCACTATGGGAAGGTTTGCAAAGGCAGAAGAATACCACAGGATGGCTTTGCCACACCAGACTGGTTTATTTCCAGGGACTGAAGAATCTCTTCTAAGAAGAGAGGCTGAGAGAGCTGGGGTTGTTCAGCCTGAAGAAGAGAAGACTCCAGAGGGACCTTAGAGCTGCCTTCCAGTCCCTGAAGGGAACCTACAGGAAGGGTGGAGAGGGTCTTTTCATAAAGTGTCCAGTGACAGGACAAGAGGAAATGGATTTAAACTGAAGGAGAAGAGGTCTAGACTGGATCTGAGGAAGAAATTCTTCAGTACAAGGGTGGTGAGACTCTTGAACAGATTGTTAAGAGAAGTTGTGGTTTCCCCCTCCCTGGAGGTGTTCAAGGCCTGGCTGGATGAGGCCTTGAGCATCCTTGTCTGGATGAGAGGTGTCCCTGGCCATGGAAGGGAGGTTGGAGTGATGATCTCTAAGGTCCCTTCCAACCTCAGCCATTCTGTGATTCTATGAATTCCATCTGGGCACACATGTGTCATCCATGGGCCAGCAGAGAAGAACATCCCCATCTAGCTCAAGGTCCCATATCACTGCTGTTTTTTCTTTCCCAAAGTGCATGGCCTTTTAATGAATGTCTTCAGGTTCTGCTCTTTGGTTTCTCAACACTTCAGACAGCATTATTTAGCTCAGGTTTTACCAGTATCCTTTTCCACTTCAAGTTGTTTCACTGCTTTTGGGTTTCTAATCAGGTTGCCCACAATGCCAGGTATATTGTGTATTACCAGAAGCAGAAGAACAGCACCAACCTTTACAATCTTGTGTCACTGGGGGAAAAAAATAGACTGCTGACTTATTTGTCCTGCATTTAGGGTTGATCCTGACTCCCGGCTCTGCAGTTTTTCCTGAAATGCTCTCTATGCCTCCTGCAAGTGGAGATTCTGGTGATGTTCTAGAGAAGCACTCAAGCTGGATCCTTAACAACAGCTTTTTTTTTTTTTTTTTCATGAGCTCAACACGTCAACTCTAAAGCATGTGCAGAGCACCAGGGACTGTTATTTTCTTTCATGACTTTTCCCCTTGCAGGCTTCCTGTTAGAACTTTGGTTCCTTAGAACATAAACCCATGGTGTTTGTTACTCCTCTGTGCAAAATGTCCTTCCTGACACTCCACAGTGGCCATTAGGATTCTCTGACCTATTTCTTCCATATATGCTAATAAGGCTGTTAAGCAGATTGATCTGACATTGATCCACACTTTGATCCAAGTGATACCTCCTTGTGACTCACACACATATCCCAAAGTAGGACATGATGCTTTTAAGACACCAGATTTGGATTCTGAAGGTCTGGATTTTGTCCATCTCTCGTTTATCTTCTGGATGTATTTGCACAGGGATCTTATTTCCTTTGGACACCAACTGGAGGATGGTGTCCAGGTTTGAAGACCCCAACACAAGAAGGACAGGGAGGTAGTGAAGCCATCCTAGAGGAGGCCATAAAGATGATGGGAGGGCTGGAACACCTCTGCTATGGAGACAGGATGAGAGGGTTGGGGTTGTTCATCCTGGAGAAGAGAAGGCTCCAGGGAGAACTTCCAGTACCTGAAGGGGCTACAGGAAACTGGAGAGGGACTTGTGACAAGGGCATGGGGTGACAAAACTTTTAGCTGGTAGGGGGATGATTTAACTTAGATATCAGGAAGAAAGTCTTTGCTGTGATGGTGGGGAGACATTGAACCAGGTTGCCCAGGGAAGCTGTGGATGCCCCATCCCTGGAAATGTCTCAGGTAAGGTTGGATGGGACTTGGAGCAACCTGGGATAGTGGGATGTGTCCCTGCCCATGGCAGGAGGGGTTGGAAAGAGGTGATCTTTAAGGTCCCTTCCAACCTAAACCATTCTGTGATCTCTCCCTTGGTACAGGCAGCCCAACAACTCTGCCCTTCTGCATGGTTTAGGAGATATTTAATTTTTAGGACTCATTTATTAGAATTCACTCTGATAACTGGAGCCACATCAGTACTTCAGTGCTGACAAGTGGAGTGGTTTTGGTTGGCTGAGCTGCTGTCCAGCCTGGAGTTTACTCCGTGTGTGGAAAAATGGAGCTTTCAGGAAACAGTAAAAGAGACATTTTAGTCACATCAACCACTTCTGTGTGGCATCTTACTCAGTCACTAGAGTTTATGGGACTGGAGCTGGGGCTTTCCATCAGTCTTCTGGTGTAGCTGTTGCCTTAGTCAGAAGTGAGCAAATGTTGCAAACACTGTACAGTGAAATTTTTTATATTCCCAAGAGCCTGATTTTTCTGTGTTCTGGTTCAACTGAAATAAAAAATAAAAAAAAAGGAGAGAAAAAAAGGAAAAAAAAATCCCTATTCTTTAGTACCTAATCAAATACATTATTAATCTTTTTCACCAAAATTAACATTTATTGAGAACATTTTGCAGGTATACACCAGCCTGGATAAAGGTTATTCTTTGTTTTCTATGCATCCACCAATTTGAAACTCAGCAGTCCTCTCTGAGACAACAGCAATTAATATCATGAACTGTATTTTGTGAAGGACTCTTTGAAATGCCACATCATTAACTGCAATATTAAATCTTCCCATTTCCTTTCACCCAGTAATTTTACAATTGTCTCCAAGAGACCAATTTTTTTTCCTGCTATAATTCCTTTCACCCCTTTGCATCCATCCCCTGCTGCTTACCACTCATAATGTGCTGAATTTTTGGGGGGGTCTTTATTTCTCCCATCCCACACTTCTGTGCATGAGGCTTGCAACAAAGAGGCTGGACTGGTCCTGACCACAGAATAATCATAATATGGCCCTACTGATGTGTGAACCTGCTCCCATCTTCCCTTTTAATCCCACATCCCTTGGAGCCTTCATCTCAGAGCTGGATCCAGGCTCCTCCTTTTTTTGTAGCTGTTTGGCCAAGGAGTGGGTGACATGGGAAGGAGGAAGACATCTGAAGGATGAGAAGTTGTCATCCTCAGAAAATGCAGTAAGACCTTTCTAATCCTATTTAGGAGAGCAAAATAGACCTGCAAAATCATCTAAAATGAGGATTCCCACCTGGTGGAAGATCCCATGTACAGCTGGGACTTTGAGGTTGGGATTCTCTAAAGACAGTAGGTACAAAACTACCAGAGGATTTATCCTAATCACAGTGGAGGCTTCCAGGGTAGGTGACCTTGCTGTGCTTCTATCACTGGGAAAAATAAGTAGAGATAGTTTAGGGGATGTGTCACCTGATAAGCTCCTGGGAGCCCAAGTCTCATTTTAATTTGCATTGATAGAGGTCGATTGTGGAAATGGGAAGCAAGAAACTTGTTTCATCTCTCCTCCAGTAACACTGCATTGGGATAATAATGTCAGATTTCCAGCCTGTGGTGGACTTGGTGAAGAAGCATCATTTAAAAAGGTCTGTAAAAACAGTTCCAGCCTGTCCATCATCTCAACTACCCTGTCCATGACAGCTGGTGCTCATGAATACTGAGGGTAATAGCATAAAATGGAGGTATGAAGAGGTAATTCCTTACATTTCCTGCGTTGGAATAAATCTGATTAAATAAACATCTTTGTCAAAACAAATGGGGAATAAATTGAGTCAGTAAAAGGGGAGCTAGTCAATCCAGACTCTGGAGTTAAAGACGTGATTCATCTGATCCTGAAGCAGATTTTATAAAAAAGGTCAGGTGACTCATTCCTTAAAAACATGAATATCTCTCCCCTAATTACAAAGGCAAATTGCTTTGACATGTTCAGCCTCAATGTGAACATCTACAGCCACATGGCCTGAGCCAAACTCAGGCTTGATTGCTTCTTACTTTTGCTTTTCTTTACACTCTTTAAGCTGATTGTGATATTTTCCTTCTTCCAAACCCCAGAAAATCCTTTGATTGCCTTGATCTTTCCCAAATCCTAGAGGGTGCCTCACCATGATATTGGTGAACTCGCTCAGCACCTTCACTTATGTGGTCCTGTGAGTGGGTTTATATTCAATTTGTTCACATGGACTCTAATTCTGCCTTCCTCTTCCATATGTGCAGGAAAATGGGAGATCTTATGGAAACCTTTGAGTGAATTCCAAACCGAAAAGAGCATCAATAAGAGAGGTTTTAGCACCTAGGATATGGAAGAGGGAGAGACCATGAACACAGCTGGTAGCTTCTCCCTTATTTCTAGTTGAATTCCTCCTATCCTTGCTGCCATCACTAAAGCTGTACCCCTAAAAAAAAAAAAAAAAACAAGACAAACCAAACCAAGCCCCAAATCTAAACAACCAAGCCAAAATAAAAAAAAAAACACATAAAAAAAAAAATTCTCAAAAACTCAACAGATCCCCCCCAAAAAACCCAAAACCCACCACCAACAAAAACACCAAAAGCAAACCAATACCAAAAAAGACCAAACCCAACAAGTAAAAATCCTGCACCATCATATGAATAAAGATAATAAAATGAAAGAGATAAGATCCCCACCATTAAAAATATATTGCTATAATGTATTTATTATATGTAATATATAAAAAGATATATATAATATGTATAATATGTATACATATATATTTATGTATATTATATATATATAAATATATATATTTCCCCTGTGAATATTGCAGAGAAATGGATCCGGGGCAGGATCTTGAGATCAGCACAGAAATGAGAAGTCTGGCAGCCACATGAGACCTAAGGACCAGAATAGCATAAAGGAATAAAATAAATAAATAAACCATTAAAAATCCAGAAGGAAAACCCTAGGCTGGATTTGTTTTGGTTGGTGACAGTTGTAGGACCATCTGATAGGGTCAGATACTGTGTCTTGGTGTCCTAACTGGAATGAGAGGAGAGAGAACTAACAAGTCCATGGCTTCCCCTTGCTACTGGATCTCAGTTGATGACAAGGAGCCAAAATACTCTTTGAAGAGATATCTGCCAAAATGTTTCTTCAGGAAGAGATGGATGTGGCTTCACTAACCTCACAGGGAAAGTGCTTTATGGCAAAAGTTATTTTGGCACTTCCTGTTCTGATTTTTATCCAAATATAAGGGAATCCTTTGGATCACTTGGGTAGGTTGAGCTACAGGTGTGGAAACAAAGGCTACAGCCATCCCTATAAGTGATTCCAATAAAAGTTAAGGATATTTGGGACATAAGACATTCTTTCTGAGGACATTAGAAGATTGTGAATGACAGTGAGGGCTGGAAGGGTACTAAAATGTTGTAGAGGATGTTAAACTGACACTTTAGAATCACAGAATCATAGAATTGGCTGGGTTGGAAGGGACCTCTGAGATCATCAAGTCCAACCCTTGAACCACCGTTGCGGTTGCTAGACCATGGCACTGAGTGCCACATCCAGTCTCTTTTGAAATACCTCCAGGGACGGAGAATCCACTACTTCCCTGGGCAGCCCATTCCAAGGCCGGATCACTCTCTCCGTAAAGAAATTCTTTCTAATATCCAACCTAAACCTCCCCTGGCACAACTTGAGAATGTGCCCTCTTGTCTTGTTGAAAGTCATCTGGCAAAAGAGCCCAACCCCCCCCCTGGCTCCAACCTCCTTTCAGGGAGTTGTAGAGAGTGATGAGGTCTCCCCTGAGCCTCCTCTTCTTTAGGCTGAACACCCCCAGCTCTCTCAGCCTCTCCTCATAGGGTCTGTGCTCGTGTCCCTTCACCAGCCCAGTTGCCCTCCTTTGGACCTGCTCCAGCACCTCAATCTCCTTCCTGAGCTGAGGGGCCCAGAACTGGACACAGGACTCAAGCTGTGGCCTCACCAGAGCTGAGCACAGGGGCAGAAGCCCTTCCCTGGACCTGCTGGCCACGCTGTTCCGGATCCAGGCCAGGATGCCATTGGCCTTCTTGGCTACCTGAGCACACTGCTGGTTCATGTTCAGCTTCCTGTCAATCCAGACTCCCAGGTCCCTCTCTGCCTGGCTGCTCTCAGCCACTCTGTGCCCAGCCTGGAGCTCCCCATGGGGTTGTTGTGGCCAAAGTGCAGGACCCGGCCCTTGGCTGTGTTGAACCTCATCCTGTTGGAATCATCCCAACTCTCCAGTCTGTCCAGGTCCTTCTGCAGAGCCCTCCTGCCTTCCAGCTGAAAGAAAGAGAGAGACAGGCTCAAGTCCCTTTTGAACAGGGCTTTATGCAGGATTTGTCTCTCTGTCTTCTGAATCACAGAATCACAGATCTTTTGGGTTGGAAGGGACCTTAGAGATCATCTAGTTCTAAACCCCCTGCACGGGGTAAACATTCCAGTAGATCAGGTTGCCCAAGGCTCCATCCAACCTGGCCTTGAACACTTCCAGAGAGGGGACCACAGACCCAGGAAGCCACAAATTCCTTGAACAACCTGTTTCAGTGTCTCACCATCTCAAATTAAAGAATTCCCTCCTATTGTGCAACCTAAATCTCCCCTCTTCAAGTTTTAAATCATTGCCCCTTGTCCTCTCATTGGACATACATCCAAAAAGCCCTCCCCCAGCTTTCTTGTAGTCCCTTTAGATATTGGAAGGTTGCACTAAGGTCACCTTGGAGCCTCCTCTTCTCCAGGCTGAACAACCCCAATCCCTCAGCCTGGCTTCCCAGGGAGGTGCTTCAACCCTCTGAGCATTTCAGTGCCTCCTCTGGACATGTCCCAGGAGCTCTGTGTCCTTCTGATGCTGGGGACTCCAGAACTGGACCCAGAACTCCAGGTGGGTCTCAGAAGAGCAAAGGGGGAGAATCCCCTCCCTTGGCCAACTCTCTGGGCTTCTTTTGATGCAGTCCAGGACCTGGTTGGTTTTCTGGGCTCCATGTGTACATTGCCTCCTCTTTTTAAGCTTCTGCTCCACCACCACCCCCAAACCCTTCTCCTCAGGGCTGTCCTCACTCCTCTTTCCTCCCAACCTAGATTCGTGCATGGGATTGCCTCAACCCAGGTGCAGAACCTTACACTTGGCTTTGTTGAACTTATAATATTATAATATTATAATATTATAATATTATATATATAATTATAATATAATATCATTATGTAAATATAATTATATTATCACTATAATATTATATTATAATGATTTTAACAGATAGAGGTCATAGTTTGACACCAGGACACCTAAATCTTCCTCCAACCAAAGCATTACAGACGTATACATCCCCTGTGGAATTTAGGGAGAATATTGCATCCCACAGCTCACTGGAAAATCAAGTTTTATGGCCCCTGGGCACTCAGGAACCTCCCTAAGCTCCTCACAAAGCACCTATTCTGCTGATGTAACTTTCTCTGAGAGAACACCTTGCAATTCTGAATTGTGAAGAATGTCCCTAATATCTCTATTTATTTCCCTTTTAAGCACCTAACCCCTGCTCTATGTGATAAAATCCTGCCCTGGTGAGCAGATCCCTAAAAGGATTTTTTTTTTTCTTTCCCTGGGGGTCTATAAATCTCTGTGCTTGCTCACCTCTCCCCACTCATCCCAGAAGCTGAGAAGTTCAGGTTATCTTTCCAGAGACTGTCAAAATGAACAGCACAAAAGTGTCATTTAATTAACAACTTGCCACCATCAGCAAGAGTTAGTTTTAGCACAGCCCAATCCATTTTGGAATTGGATATTTCTGTTACAAACAAAGCAGCAGTGAGCATGTTCTACATCCCTTGTAAATTTTACTGGTAATAATTTTTAGTATTCTTTGAAAATCAATTCCAAGTTCTATTAGTTTACTTTCCTCTTTCCCCTCCGCCATCGTTCAGATTTAGATCATGGTTTTAACCCATTATTTGCATAATTCCAATTATCATTCCACATTTCCTTTGAATTTTATTGTCTTTACACCCACTGTTAAAAGACAGAGCCATTGATTGGGAAGTTCAGTGAGAAAATGGATGTTAGGGAAGATTTCAAGTCTACCCAAGTGTGGGCAATCCCAGCTTTTCCAGTTGCCTCTGCTCAGCTCCCTCCATCTATCTTTCCAACCCATCCTTCTGTCTGGTCTTGATAATTCCTCTCTCAGGCAGGTGCAGGGGGAGTTTGCAGGTGGAGGGAGGGGATGGGACAAGCAGGGCTCCACCTGCTCTGCTTCCTCACAACAGGAGGACAGCCATGCATAAAGACTGCTAATTACCTGTTGTAAATCAAGAAAAGTAAGTTTGATGTGCTGAATTTTTATTACCCCTCTCTCTCTTTTCTTTTCTTCTTTTCTTTTCTTTCTTTCTTCTTTCTTTCTTTCTTTCTTTCTTTCTTTCTTTCTTCTTTCTTTCTTTCTTTCTTTCTTTCTTTCTTTCTTTCTTTCTTTCTTCTTTCTTTCTTCTTTCTTTCTTTCTTTCTTTCTTTCTTTCTTTCTTTCTTTCTTTCTTTCTTCTTTCTCTCTTTCTCTCTTTCTCTCTTTCTTCTTTCTTTCGTTTCTTTCTTTCTTCTTTCTTTCTTTCTTTCTTTCTTTCTTTCTTTTCTTTTCTTTCTTTCTTTCTTTCTTTCTTTTCTTTCTTCTTTCTTTCTTTTCTTTCTTTCTTTCTTCTTCTTTCTTTCTTTCCTCCTTTCTTTCTTTCCTCCTTTCTTTCTTTCCTCCTTTCTTTCTTTCTTTCTTTTCTTTCTTCTTTCTTTTTCTTTCTTTCTTTCTTTCTTTCTTTCTTTCTTCTTCTTTCTTTCTTTCTTCTTTCTTTCTTTCTTTCTTTCTTTCTTTCTTTCTTTCTTTCTTTCTTTCTTTCTTTCTTTCTTTCTTTCTTTTCTTTCTTTCTTTCTTTCTTTCTTTCTTTTCTTTCTTTCTCTTCCTTTCTTCTTTCCTTTCTTCCTTTCTTCCTTTCCTTCCTTTCTTTCTTTCCTTCCTTTCTTTCTTTCCTCCTTTCTTTCTTTCCTCCTTCTTTCTTTCTTTCTTCTTTCTTTCTTTCTTCTTTCTTCTTTCTTTCTTTCTTTCTTTCTTTCTTTCTTTCTTTCTTTCTTTCTTTCTTTCTTTCTTTCTTTCTTTCTTTCTTTCTTTCTTTCTTTCTTTCTTTCTTCTTTCTTTCTTTTCTTTCTTTCTTCTTTCTTTCTTCTTTCTTTCTTTCTTTCTTTCTTTCTTTCCTCCTTCTTTCTTCCTCCTTTCTTTCTTTCTTTCTTGCTTTCTTGCTTTCTGCTTTCTTGCTTTCTTGCTTTCTGCTTTCTTCTTGCTTTCTTTCTTGCTTTTCTTGCTTTCTTCCTGCTTTCTTGCTTTCTTGCTTTCTTGCTTTCTTGCTTTCTTGCTTCTTGCTTGCTTTCTTGCTTTCTTTCTTGCTTTCTTGCTTTCTTGCTTTCTTGCTTTCTTGCTTTCTTGCTTGCTTTCTTGCTTTCTTTCTTGCTTTCTTGCTTTCTTGCTTTTTCTTGCTTTCTTGCTTTCTTTCTTTCTCTCTTTCTCTCTTTCTCTCTTTCTCTCTTTCTCTCTTTCTCTCTTTCTTCCTTTCTTTCTTCCTCCCTTTCTTTCTTCCTTCCTTTCTTTCTTCCTTCCTTTCTTTCTTCCTTCCTTTCTTCCTTTCTTTCTTCCTTTCTTTCTTCCTTCCTTCCTTTCTTTCTTCCTTCCTTTCTTCCTTTTGTTTTTTTTTTTTTTTCCCTGTTCTTTTTCCAGGATTAATATTCATGCATATGGATATAGAGACAGGCAGAAAGAGAAAAAACTTTTTAAGAAGACTGCAGAAAATTGGTTATGGGTGTTATTTATGATTCTTCCAGGACCCCAGCTGAGATCAGGACTCTACTGCTCTACATGCTGAAATAACTCAGCATTTCTAGCCTGAACAAGCAAGGACAAAGGACAATTTTTCTCCTTATCAGGACCTTCAGTGACAAGGACATTATTAAAGACTGTTCCCCAAAACAAATTCAGATAAAACCAATGACTGCCTCATTAAGGGCCATTTGAATAAAGGGATGTTGACAAAATATGAAAAATGCAACCCCAAAAATTCCTTCCTTGTCCTTTGCCTGAGTCCATCCATTATTCCAGTGTCTGGGACACTTCTGGGGTATCAGTGATTTTCAGAAGTTGAGCTACTGGATAGAAAGTCCCACCTGCAAGTCCCACCAAGTGCCAAAGAACCAGGCATGACTTTTGGTTTACTCCTCTTATTCCTTGACTATCAGGACATAAAGATGAGATATCCCTGCCTCAAATACTAGGAAGATGCTTAAACATGGGAAAGAGGTGTCAAGGAGGGCAGAGCAACCTGAGATGAGTGATTAGTTGAGGTTTAATACTAACCACTTGACTTAGAATATCTCTGGATCTGAGCTGGACATCTCTAGAGCTGCTTCTCATGGTTATTGTTTATTTCTAGGACTCTTACAGGGCAGAAGATGTGGTAATTTAATCACAGAATACACCCATTAATTGACTTGAATGCTGCAACACCTTGTTCATGAGGTATCTCTCTACCTTCTGTTGCTCATCAAGCAAAATGGCTGATGGTTCTTTTTGTCAGCCTCACATCTGTAAACACACATCTGTTCAGGGCAGCATCGTTTCACTTTCCTTTCTGGGCAATCTATGTGATTTTCTTTAAAAAAAAAAAAAAGCAAAGTAAAAACCAATATATATATATAAAAAGGTGCCTTTACCTTTTCAAAACAGGGTGTCAGGTTTTGAAAAGAGGAAATCTGATGTCAAAATAAGAGGCTGGGATGCAGACCTGTGGGTAGGCCAGAAGGAAACAGTGTGACCCAGCTGTGTGACCACAGCACTGTGCTGGATTTTAAGCATGACCTGGTTTCTTTTGTGGCTTTGAGTGGATAAGGCTGAGGGAGCTGGAACTCTTTAGCTTGAAGAAGAGGAGACTGAGGGCAACCTCATTAATTTTTATAAATATGTAAAGGGTAAGTGTCAGGAGGATGGAGCCAGGATCTTCTCTGTGATGTCCAATGATGGGACAAGGGCAATGGGTATAAGCTGCAGCATAGGAGGTTCCACATTATATATATATAAATATAATATATATATATAATATAAGGAAAAGCTTTTTCACTGTGAGGGTGACAGAGCCCTGAACAGGCTGCCCAGGGAGGTTGTGAAGTCTCCTCTGGAGACTTTAAAACCTCCCTGGATGTGTTCCTTTGTTACCTGCTGTGGGTGACCCTGCTCTGGCAGGGGGGGTTGGACCCAATGATCTCTTGAAGGTCCCTTCCAAGCCCTAAAATTCTGTGATTCTGTGACAAAGACAGAGCAGTATTTCTTATCTCTGCCTTCTCTTGGCATGGGGGGCAGGCAGAAACCCACCTAAACTCCCAACATTTTGTTACACAGGGTGGAATTCCCTCAGCAGGAAATATTGGACCCCAAAAGATATCCAAATATCCAGATGAATATTTATCAGCACAAGCCAGTGAAAGGGAGAGAAAGCCAGGCCCTAGGAGATACAGACCTTGAGTTACATTCTTGTTTCATGATTCCTCCTCTCTCCATCCTTTTCCTGTTTTATTGTCTAGCAAAGTCTAATCTGTTCACTCCTTCATTCAGCTCTTCTGGCCACATGAAAATGCTTTTAGAACTTGCTGTAGGGTGAAAGTGCTTTGCAACTGTACAACATGAATGCAGCAAAACCCAGAGAGCTGAAAGGAACAAAAAGGAGAACAAACAAACCCACTTTCATATTTGCTACTAAATGTCTTCCAGCCTTGCTATTCTTCTTCTGGAATTAGGAAAAGCTGTTAACAGAAAATGTTCTTGCTCTTTGACAGTCAGCAGCATATTATTTAGATTGATATGGCAATTCTCTTCTCCCCCTAATAATACCATTTTGCATCTAGATGGTATTTATATATATATTACATATATTTCTGCAGTAAAAAGCTAAACTGGGACTTACAGAAAGCTCTAAAAGAAACTGAATGTTGTGTTCAAGTAGATCAAGCAGAACTTTGATCTCAGGGCTATAGATAACAGGTCTGCAAAGAACCCATCTGGACAAGGAAACTGAAGGAGCACTCAAGCACTTCACCAGTAAGACAGTGAGAGGTGGTAGGATCTCCTGCCAAAGCTATTGACAAGCAGGGTAAAAAAGAAAAGGCAACAAAAAGACCCAAAACATACCCAAAGCACCTGCAGGCCCACAAGTGTAGAAGGAGTCTGCTGTCAGTGACATGGACGATGACATTGAGTTTGATGGTGGCACCAAGCTGTGTGGTGATGTGGATTCACTTGAGGGAAGGAATGCCACCCAAAGGGACCTTATCAGGCTTGAGAAATGGGCCAGTGCCAACAACCTGAGGTTCTACAAACTCAAGTGCAAGGTCCTGCATTTGGGTTGGGCCAATGCCAGGTGTGATGACAAAATGGGTACAGAGTGGGTTGAGAGTAGCCCTGAAGAGAAGGGCTTAGAGATGATGATTGAGGAGAAGCTCAACACAAGATCACTCATGCATCCAACCACATCCTAGGATACATCAGGAGGAGAGTGTCCAACAGATTAGGAGAGGTGAATCTCACCCTCTACTCTGCCCCTGTGAGACCTCACCTCAAATACTGCATCTGGTTCTGTGTCTCCATCATAAGAAGGATGGAGATCTGTTGGAATGAGTCCAGAGGAGGATCACAAAAATGATCCAGAGGCTGGAGAATCCTTGCTCAGATGAGAGGCTGAGGGAGCTGGGATTGTTCAGGCTGAAGAAGCAAAGACTCCAGGGGAACCTTAGAGCTGCCTTCCCATACCTGAAGGGAACCTACAGGAAGGGTGGAGAGACTTTTCATAAGTGTCCAGCAATAGGACAAGGTGAAATGGATTTAAGCAAGATTTCAATTAGTTTAAATAGGTTTAGGCTGGATATTAGGAAGAAGTTCTTCAGTACAAGGATGTTGAGACTCTGGAACAGGTTGTCCAGAGAAGCTGTGGCTGCCCCATCCCTGGAGGTGTTCAAGGCCAGGTTGGATGAAGCTTTGAACCTGGTGTAGATGAGAGATGTCCCTGGCCATGGCAGGGAGGTTGGAGTAGATGATCTCTAAGGTCCCTTCTAACCTCAGTCATTCTATGATTCTTTGATTCTTATTCTGATTCTATGATTGATTCGCTGATTAGGGTTTCTGTAGGATTATTTACAAAACTGTTATGATGTACTTGGAGGAATGAGAATAATGGAAATGAAAACACAAGGAGGAAACAAGAGGAGCAGAATTAATATTGTAACAGGACAGAAAAAGACTTTGCTGGGCACACAGCTCCCTGAGGACTCAATTTTGGCTATCAGGAGTGAAGAAAATACCTCTTAATTTCTTCTCCCTTGTTTAGGAAATAGGATGCTCTTTGAAGTGGTCAGGACCACACCAAAAAGACTCTTACATCCATTTATTGATGCATCACCCTCACAGAAACAGGTCTGGAAGGGTCATTCACAGGTTAGTTGAGTTCCTTCATTCCAGTTTGAACTTCAGAAAAATTGTGATGTGACAGGTTGTGCAGTTTGGGAGTGATGCAGAACTAGAAGCTAAGGGTCATGAGTGCTTTGATTTCCTGATCCACTGTTAAAAAGAGAAGATTTGGAACAATGGAAAATGGGACTTTGCAGTCTAGGAGCTAGAAAAGGACTCATGGAAGGAAATTTCTGAATAACCATGTGATTGAAATACAAATCATAGACTAATAGAATAATTTGGGTTGGAAGGGACCTCAAAAGGTCATCTAATCCAACCCCCCTGCAGTAACAGGGACACCCTTAACCAGATCATGTTGCTCAGAGCCTCCTCAAGCCTTGCCTTGAATATCTCCAGGGATGAGGCTTCAACCAACTCCCTGAGCAACCTCTTCCATTTTCCCACTACCCTCATGGTAAAGAACTTTTTTCTAAATCTACTTTTCTCTAATTTAAAACCATTGCCCCTCATCCTATCACTCCAGGCTCTTGCAGACAGTCCCTCTTCAGCCTTCCTGGAGGCCTTCTTCAGTATTAGATCTTCCTGGAGCTCTCTTTTCTCCATGTTAAATCTGTATGGGGAGCCCATCTATTAATTTAATCTATATCATACTCGGAGGTCTCCAAGTCTCCTCCAATGACAGCCCAGGCTTCTGCATGGCAATTACTTTCCCTTTGAAAAAAACTCATCTCAAAGAAATTCGATTTGGTTGGGACCAAAATATAACTCTGCTGAATTGTTCAAGAAGTGAATGTAAACCATGTATTTTAAGCATGCAAAGAAATTGCCCAACCACACACACAGTTCTGTAGCAGAGATATGTGGGCAGATGTAAATTTAAAGCTGCCTTCACGAGGATTGAAGTGCATTTACTCTTCCTTTTTTTGCTGGGTTCTGTTGAGCTAGGCTGAGAAATCTCAACATGAGGCAGCAATGGTCACTGCCAACCCAGAAAATCAACCATGTCCTGGGTGGCATGAAAAGCAACATGGCCAGAAAGGTCAAAGGAGAAGATGCTCTCACTCTGCTCTCATGAGACCCAACCTGGAGTGTTCAGTTCTACAGCCCCCAATGCAAGAAGGACATGGAGCTGTTGGAGTGAGTCCAGAGGAGGCCACAAAGATGATCAGAGGGCTGGAGTTCCTCTCCTGCAATCAGAGGCTGAGAGGGTTGGGGTTGTTCAACCTGGAGAAGTCCCTGGAGAGACTTCTGGAGCAGCCTTCTAGTACCTGAAGGGGCTGCAGGAAAGCTGGGGAAGGGTTTTTTTACAGCATGGAGTGATGGGACAATGGGGGGACCCATTTCAAACTGAAAGAGGAGAGATTTAGGAACAGTTCTTTCCTGTTCTTTCCTGACACTGGCACAGGATTCCCAGAGAATGTGTGGCTGCCCCCTCCTTGGAATTGCTCAAGGACAGGTTGGATGGAGCCTTGAGCACCCTGGTCTAATGGAAAGTGTCCCTGTCTATGGCAGGGGGATTGGAACTGGAAGATCTTTAAGGTCTTTTCCAACCATTCTGTAATTCTCTGATTCT
This sequence comes from Calypte anna, assembly GCF_003957555.1. NCBI lineage: Eukaryota > Metazoa > Chordata > Aves > Apodiformes > Trochilidae > Calypte > Calypte anna. The sequence continues at coordinate 148,969,165 of NC_044245.1, forward strand.
CTGTTTTTATGATCTAGGCTCTCTGCATGTCCACTCAACCTCCACCCATTGTTATGGGACCTGCACCCCACAGTTTCTAGGCCCTACTTCACAGCAGTAAAACTTGTGTACCCGAGAGCTCTTTGTGCAGCAGGAGTGTGGTTTTGAGGGAGCACGTCGAGTTTTTTGGTATATTTAATAGAAAAGCTGGTTTGCTTTGTTTTTAGGAACAGTTCACATACCTGGAGCCAGGTTCTGAAACATGCTGAGCATCATCTGCCATTCCAGAAAGCTGTGAATGCTGTCTGTGGCTAGCTTTGTCTTCTCTTGCTTGGGAAAGCCAAACATTCCCAAATGCCATATCCAATAGCCAACAGGTCACCATGGTTCCCTGGAAAAACTGCATCCTTACTGGGAATATATTCTTGCACAGGTACTTTGTTCAGACAGGTCTTTGAGATACATATAGGGGAGGGAGAACGATGTGTTTGTTCTTCATTTTACTTCTGGGTTTGTTTGGAGTTTTAATTGTTCTCAAAATTGCAATCTTTTGCAAAACACACACTAGTGCTGCTCTGAAAGCTTCTGGTTTTCTTCTCCCATTAGTTTGCTCCCAACCACCTTCACTCCCACTCTCTTCTTTTGCTTATGGTTCCATCTGTAATCCAAGTGAAGAATTTTAAGGTCTGATCTAATCCTGTTTTACACCTGGGAGTTTTATCATACCTGACAAGGGCTGAGAATCCAGCCAGGCCAGGCCATACCAGAGTTGGACCAAGGTTCTCCTAGAAGTGCAATTCTGCAGTCAAAAGAGTTGTGCAAGACCCTGAGCATCATGTGTTCATGTGTTACAGTTACTACTTCTTGTCCTTTGGAGACTGTTTCCCCTTGATTACCTCCCTGAATCTGTAATTATAATGGATTTTCTCAGAGGTAATTTATTTTTCTCTCTTCTTTAACTCCTTTCCCACCATCCATGCCTAACACTTTCCATCTCTGATGACTGGAGTCCTCGACACTTCCCCTCCCTTGCACCAAAAGCACCATTTATTCACAGGGTTTTAATTTACACAACTTCTCCTACTTGCTTTGCCTAACTGTCTCATTTGTGATGTTCCATCCTCTTTCCTTTTCAGTTCATTCAGAATACCCAAGCTGGTTAAAATAAATATGTCTTTTTTAATTTGAAGGAGTCTAATTGAAGTTCCTAAATGCAGGATGACTATTAAACAGGACAGCCTTGGAATCCAAGTCACATCAAATCTCAGCCAGCAGAATAGGAGGTGTTGCTCAGTTTCACACCCCTCCTGTCACTTTTTTTTTTAACATGCAAGGATCTGAAATTCTTTATATGAAGTTCAGGTATTCAGAGGACACCCTGAACTCCCTAGGGATTCGGAAGACAAGTGAAGGCAAAGTGGAAGATAGGTGATTCTGACAAGTGTTTATTTTCAAGGTCAAGAAACAACCTGCTTTTAGGAGGAGTTTAAGTAGTGCCACGTAGTAGATTTTCTTCCCAAGTGTCTTTCATGGACCATTTGCCTCTGATACTGCTATAGCCAAAAGTTCTTGTGTCTTGTCTACAACATTGGTTGTACCCCAGAATAAATGTTTTTCATGCCATTACCTGTGAATTACCACCAGAAACCTTTCTGGCTGTGACCAGTTTCAAGAGATTCTTTCAGTTTACAAAGCCTTGAAGGTTTTACTTGGTAACAAGACTTCTTAGAAATCTCACTATCTTTCATCTCCCAGCTGAGACTGGAGAATATCTGATTCACAGCCCAGAGGGGTCCACAGGCTGCTGCCTGTTTAGAGCATATAGATATGGGATTGGTGGATGGACCACTTGATGGCTAAGGAACTGGCTGAGTGGTTGCACGCAAAGAGTAGCGGTCAATGGCTTGATGTCCATACGGACACCAGTAATGAATGTTGTTCCTCTAGGGTCAGTTCTGGCACTGGTGATGTTTAACAGCTTCGTTGGAGTTGTGGGAGATGGAACTGAGTGAAGCCTCAACGAGTTCACTGCTGACACCAAGCTGTGTGGTGTGGTTGACACTCTGAAGGGAAGGGATGCCATCCAGAGGGACCTTCACAGGTTTCAGAGGTGGAACTGTGCAAAAGCCACATGCATTTTGATAAGGCCAAGTCTTCCATCTGGGTGAGGGCAATTCCAAAGCAAAGTTGCAACTTGGGTGAAGAACAAGTTGAGATGAGCCCTGAGGAAAAGGACCTGGAGATGTTTGGTAATGAGAAGCCCAACATGAGCCAGCAATCTGCTGTGGCAGCCCAGAAAGCCAACCACAGCCTGGGTGGCATCTAGAGAAGCATGGCCAGCAGGTCCAAGGAGGTGATTCCTCCCCTCTACTCTGCACTTCTGGGATCCCTCCTGCAATGCTACGGCCGGTTGTGTGGATCCCCCAACACAAGAGGGCCATGAAGATAATCAGAATCTCCAGGAAAACCTCACAGAACCTTTCAGCCCCCTCCAGAAGGACCTAAAGGAAAGTTTGGTAGAGACTTTTTACAAGGGCATGGAGTGATAGGACAAGGGGGGGAATGGTTTTAAAGTGGAAGAGGGTAGACTGAGGTTAGACATTAAGAAGAAACTCTTTAGTGTGAAAGTGGTGAGACACTGGAACAGGTTGACGGAGATGCTGTGGCTGCACCATCCCTGGAAGTGTTGAAGTCCAGGTTGGATGGGGCTTGGAGCAACCTGGTCCAGTTCATCCCTTCTCTAGCCTCCTGCTCCTCCTCCTTGTTCCATGCTTAAACTCTTCTGGCTGTTCTCTTGGTGACTGGAACCTCAGCCTGTTGTGTGAAGTTCCTCCACATCTTCAATCCTAGGCCATAAACCACCCAATTATTGCTGTCTGGAGGGTCTTTGGTACCCAGGTGCCTTCCTAACCTGCCCTGAAAATTCACTCCATAAATGAGACAAACATTAGAATTAGAATTAGCAAACATTAGAATTAGAAAGACTCCCTTAATGGATCAAGCACTTAATGTCCTTTGCAGAGGTCTGGGCGGAAAAGTCAGGATAAGATTCTGAGGAAATTTAGGGCACTGTAGCTCCATTCCCAAAATTTCTGTTTCTCTGTTAAAGACCCTTGAAGACTGATTTAGTTCTTCCCTTGTCAGTGTGAAAAAGGGAGAAGATGATCAAGCTGGGTTTCAGGATCAGGTCTCAAGTACCCAAATGGTGACCATTTTATGACTCTGCAGTCCTCACCAGGTCATCCCATCCCATCCCATCCCATCCCATCCCATCCCATCCCATCCCATCCCTGCCTTCCCACCTCTCTGCTCCCGTGCATCATTTGCCTTTCTAACAGTAAATCCCAGAGCTGAGTTCCCAGACAGAGAATGCTAAAAATACACTGCTGAGATGTTGCCACTCCAGGTCTCCTGAAGCTGTTGCTTTGTGGTAGCAGTGCACCCCACTTTGTCTGGGAACACAAATGGGGTGGGTGAAGCTCTTCCAGGGGGAAGCTGGACTGATGTTCCTGCAACTCTCCTGCATCCAGTACTTGACCCCTTTAGCAACTTCAGATAAGGTTCCTGGCACTCAGGAGGGTGTCTGCTTCAAAAAACCCTTTCTTGGACATTTCTGTGCCTCTCACAGAGGGATTAACACATAGCAACCCAACTGTAATAACTTGTCTGTGTGTACCCAGCTTTGTGCTAAACCTGTAAGACTTCATGGTTAGTGCACGATCCTGTGAGACAAGAAATCTATTCCAGAAGCTAAAAGGTTGGTTTCTCTTTGCCTGGCATCCCCTGGACTCCCTCCCAAGCTGTTCGATGGTGGCATTGTAGACTCTGGACCATTACCATAACCACTGTTAAACAAGGTAAGAGTAAAACTGAACTTATGGAACCACTTCTGTTCCCAGTACTACTGACTGTCGTTTTTAGGACAGCATAAAAGATGCTGCATGGCTTTGGAGCATCAGTTCTTACGTCATCTCTTTGTATTTTATTTATTCCTTTTGCTTTCTCATTTTATTTGAGATTATTTTCATAGAATCAGGGAATAGTTTGGAAGGCACCTTAAAGATCATTTAGTTCCAAATGCACTTTCATAATCAGTGACAGCTCCCAGTAGGCCAGGTTTCTCAAAGTTCCACCCAACTTGGCCTTGAACACTTCTAGGGGTGGTGCAGCCACAAATAACCTGGGCAAGCTATGCCAGTAAAAAATTTCTTCCTAAATCTACATTCATGCAGTTTATTTATTGGGCTGAGCACACCTGCAACAGTCACACAAGAGAGGCATGAAGGTATCTGAGTGCTCTTCCTCCCTCCTTTGAAAAAGTCTCCCAAATTCTTTAGTAATTTGGGAAGAATGTGTCACTTCCAGATGGATGGCCCCTCTCCCTGCTGCAATGAATCAGACTGAAAAGGCTATTTTAAAAGCAATCTTTTTGCCCTTGGGTTGTTTCATACATCTTAGGAGTGCAGATGGAAAGACAATGACTCTTCTCCTGCTGGCTCCATCACACCTCTTTGGAGAGGTGGGGGATGATTCTTGGTAGAGTACCCACTCTTCTGTGTCACATTTGAATGCTTTGGAAGAGGGACTAAATCTCTCTGTCTGACAGAATTCAGAGATGTTTGAGGTCTGATAAATTGCCTTCAGGTGGGCAAAGGATGAGTGTGGGGCTTGGGTGCTCACTGTAGGGATTATTGAGGATTGCAATAACAAAAAAAAAACAGAATATCATCCTCGAAAGTTATGGCTTCCAGTGCTGATCTCAAGAGTGTTTCTGCTCTACATTGGGAGAGAATCGCAGCAGAAATAAATCTTGGGGCTTGATTTCTCTGAGCTGTTCTGCACATGAGTTTGTCCACTGCAGCAGGGAAGATCCTAGTTCAGGATCACTCCTTTTGTCCCCTCTCTGTCTCAGGAGTCTCTTGCTCATGGGCAATACTGAGCCTGATTTTGAGCATGGGAAGACACTTCAAATCTTCACAGCAAAGACAAAAAAATCCATCTCTATTTGACTCTATGTAGCGTGCCCTGCAGAAAAGGTTTAATTTTTATAAGGGTATGGAGTGATAGGAGGAGGATTGATGGCTTTCAACTGGGAGAGGGGAGATTTAGGTTGGACAATAGCAAGAAATTATTTAGTATGAGGGTGGTGAGACTCTGTCCTATGTTGCACAGAGAATCTGTGGATTCTTCATCCCTAGAAGTGTTGAAGGCCAGGTTGGATGGGGACTTGAGCAACCTGGTCTAGTGCAAGGTATCCCTGCACACGGCATTGGGGTTGGAATTAGGTGATCTTTAAAGTTCCTTCCAAATCAAACCATTCTATGATAGGGAGAACTGATTCTATGATTGTAACCCAGGATGCAATCAAGAGGAGGATACTTGCCTTCCCCTCCCTGTTTAGAAAAAAGTAAGCACAGGATAATGGTTATTTCAAGAGAATTCATGACCCATACTCACTATGATAAACCTTTAGTCTGGAGAAGAGGAGGCTCAGGGGAGACCTCATCGCTCTCTACAACTCCCTGAAAGGAGGTTGGAGCCAGGGGAGGGCCAGGCTCTGCTCCCAGGCAACTCTCAGTAAGACAAAAGGCCATGGGTTTAAGCTCTGCCAGGGGAGGGTTGGGTTGGATATTAGGAAAAAATTCTTTCCAGAGAGGGTGATGAGGCATTGGAATGGGCTGCCCAGGGAGGGGGTGGATTCTCCATCCCTGGAGGTTTTTAAGAAGAAATCGGATGTGGCACTGAGTGCCATGGGCTTGGAACAACTTAAGAACAAGACAAGAGGGCATGGTCTCAAGTTGTGCCAGGGGAAGTTTAGGTTAGATATTAGAAAGAATTTCTTTACAGAGAGAGTGATCAAGCATTGGAATGGGCTGCCCAGGGAAGTAGTGGATTCTCCGTGTCTGGAGATATTTAAAAAGAGACTGGATGTGGCACTCAGTGCCATGGTCTAGCAACCGCAACGGTGGTTCAAGGGTTGGACTCGATGACCTCTGAGGTCCCTTCCAACCCAGCCAATTCTATGATTCTATGAACCACGGGGGGAGTGGGTCAAGGGTTGGACTTGATGATCCCAGAGCTCCTTTCCAACCTGTCTGATTCTATGATTCTGTGGGGTTCTGTGACCTTACAGTGGCCTTTCAGTTCCTGCAAGTGGCCTACCGGAAAGATGGAGACGGCCTTTTTGCAAGGGTGTGGAGTGATAGGACAAGGGGCTTTAAAGTGGAAGAGGGTAGATTTAGATTGGATATATGGAAGAAGTTCTTTAGTGTGAAGGTTGTGAGACAGGTTAACCAGGGAGGCTGTGGATGTCTCCTCCCTGGAAGTGTTCAAGGCCAGGTTGGATGGGGCTTTCAGCAACCTGATCTAGTGGGAGATGCCCTTGCTCATGGCAGGGGGGTTGGAACTGGATGATCTTTAAGGTCCCTTACAACCCAAACCATTCTATGATTCTATGATTCTAAGAGTCTCAAAACTTTTTCATCAGTTCAGGCACCTCCTGAGTCAGTATGACAGCTGGGGACAAAGGATGGAGGGCCTAATTGGCATGGGTGAGATGAAAAAGAATACATAAACCCCCAAAAATACTGAAAAAAAGACCTTTTTTTCCCTTCCTCTGAGTATTTTCTGAAGGGCAACATGACCTTAGTGCTCTGTTTTATGGACTGTAATAATGGACACATTTTATTGGGTGTATGGGCAACCAGCCACCAGTCTGGAGGTCTGAAATCAAAGGGCAGAGAGAGCAAGTATCCCTTATTTTGTTTACACCCAGAGACACATCTCAGCACTACAGGGTCACTATTTATTTCTTTTGTGCTCAGGGGGAGCTGAACTAGAACTTGGCTATTTTAATGGCTTTCTCTAAATAAACTTCCTAAAGGCCTAGCCCAGAAAAGGCTGCTATGTGCATGTATTTTGACTAGACTCTTACTAATTCCACACGGCCCTGAGAAGAGAAACCTATTTTAAAACATTCCTTAAGAGAGCTGTGACTAATCTGAGCTGACCTCATTAACCCAAAATGTCCTGGATGGAAATTGTTGTGGATGTTGAATCAAAGTCCCAGGCTGAACACACATAAATTTTCTGTCTGCACTTTCATTCCCAGGGAAGCAGTGGGTTCTTCAAGTGTTATTTCTGGATTGGTAATTCAGAACTTACACCTTGCCAGTGGCTCCTTCCTGCAAGGAAGTTTAATGTTTTTACCTCACCATGGCAAAAAAAAGGGGAAAAAAAATAATAGTTGTGCACTTGACAGTAAAAAAAAAATTTTTATACTTGGCCATATAAGCAAATTTCATCTATGTGTGATGTCTTCACAGGAAATAGTTGCCCTCAGCTCCACTATAACTGGGGGAGGTACAAGCAATATCATCAGTGGAGCATTGTAGAGGTGGGTAAAATTCCTTTTGGCATGAAGAATAGACATCCTAGAATAAAGTGGGTCAGAGGGACCCTGGAGGGTCTTTATTTTTTTTTTTTTCTTTCTTTTTCCCCACTGAGGATAGAGGGAACCTCTAATCTTGACAAGATGGGTGAGGTGAATCCTACCCTAAATATAGGGCTCAGTAACTCCTGGGCTCTCAGGCTGATGCTCACACCTGGGACAGGCAGAGGGCTACTGGGTAAGGAGGAATCTTGTCCATGAAAAAGCAGGTTTGCAATTTGCAGAAGAGATGATAGCAGAAAACTTGGGAGATGAGGAGCAAGACATTGCTTAACATTTTATGTACAGGGAAGGAGAACAGGTGGAGTCAATAAAGTTGTGTTAAAATAGCCTGAGAAAGTGACTTTCACAATGTTTTGTGTGATGGAAACACAGATGAATGTCCCGAGGAAGATGTGAGAGGCCTTGGCCCACTGATGTACCAGCAGAGGCCAAAAAAAGCTGAGATTGTACAGATATTATTGGAGACAGATCTGCAGGATCAAGGAACACCTTGGATGTCAGGATGAGAGGAACATCTAGTCTGAAGCTGATAAACACTTGGGACCTATATGACAGTTGAGAAAATGGTGTTAAAGAAGGAGAGAACAGAAAATCTTATGTTGATTTGCTGGTGTTTGAGCTTTCCAGCTGGAGTGTTACAGGAGAAAGAGAAAGTTGTAGGATAAAACTTAAAAAAAATAAATCTGAATTTGAGCAGGTGATGGAGCATTTATGGGTCAGTATCAAAGAGAAGGGATGAGGTATCTGTTTGGAATGTAGCTGACAAAAAGGAATATATTTAAGATGCCTTTGCATAAGGATGGAGGTTAAATGTGTATCTGCAGATTCCTGAAGAAGGATAAGAAGGGGCCTGGGGACCCTCCAACAAAAGGAAAAAAACTAAGCCACAATTAAGAAACAGAGAAGAAGCAAAACCTCAAAAACATAGAAGATCTTTAAAATGACACAGTAAATAGTGGAGAAA